>NW_028325249.1:160901-321802 GCF_987193195.1 Phasianus colchicus | reverse complement strand
AGGAATCTGAACATCCACAAGACTATGAGTCCTGATGAGATGCATCCCAGAGTCCTGACGGAATTGGCTGATGTAGTTGCCAAGCATCAAACATATTAGAAAAGCCATGTCAGTCAACTGAATGCCCTGGATACTGGGAAAAAGACAACATCACACCAATTTTTAAGAAAGTAAAAAGGACAACACCAGAAACTAGCAACCTGTCAGTATCTCTCGTGTGCCAGAGAAGGTTGTGGAACAGATCCTTCCAGAAGATATGCTAGGGCACATGGAAGACAGAGAGGTGATACGGGAGAACCAGCATGGCTTCACCAAGGGCAAATCCCGCTTGACCAACCTACTGGCCTTCTATGATAGTGTCCCTGTGTCAATGGATAAGGGAAGAGTCATTAATGTCTGTGTGGACTTCAGTAAGACTTTTGACATGGTACCCCACAACTTCCTTCCCTCCAAATTGGAAAGATATGGATTTGATGGGTGGACTGCTTGACGGACGAAGAACTGGCTGCAGGATCGAGTCCAAAGAGTGATGGCCAATGCCTCAATGTCTGGATGGATATAAGTGATGAATGGTGTCCCTCAGAGGCTGGTGCTAGTTTTCTACTAGAGAAAGCCAGTCTGGTTTCTTTTGAGGAGACAATATTCAACAAAGAGCTGAAAATACTTCTGCAGCTTTTTCAGTTTATGTTCACTTGGATAATTTATTTGCACAGAAGAATAGCAAGAAGTATGAATCACTCTCTTTAAGGGACAAACCAGTAATTTTAAACTCCTGTATGGTAACTACACTGAAGAATTATTTCAGCAGCAATATCACCAATATTGCATACTAATTTACAGTTCCTTACTTATGAATACATGAACGGAAATTATTCTCACAGCTAATCCAGTTCTTATGAAAAAAAGCCAAATCAGTGTAAATTTCTTTTCAGAAAGTCAAAGGTGACCCCTCCAAAAAGAAGCTGATGAAAAATGATGAGAAATCTGCTTCAGGTAGAAGCATGGGGAATAAACAAACCGCACCAAGTGATAAAGCCTGAAAAACTTCATCAAGCAAAATAGAAGCAATCCAGGAAATTTGGAAAAACAACCACAACAACAACAAACAAAAATAAAACAAAACAAACTTAAGAACTCGAGAAAACAGAGGGTAAAGATGAGAAAGAGTGATAATGGTCCTAATCAAGAAACAACTAAAAAAGAAAACCTGAAGAAAACCTGAAGTGGTAAAAGCTTGAGTTGTAGTTTTAGATTAAACAAAAGGAAATCAAGGCCACACTAGGGCAGTTAGAAGGGAAAGGTTTAATAAACCACAGATGTAGAGGAACAAAGAGTGTATTATTCAAGATAAAGTGTAGTTTAGAGAATACATGAGTAGAGAGGATATCTTGTCTTTTGGAAAGATGAAGGAAAAGAGATTGCAAGAACACATGGTTCTGCTGGAGAGAATACAGTGAGCTCTTGAACTCTGAAAGAATACAGAAATTGCTGAAAGGGAGTGTCATGAGAGAGAATGTGTACAAATAATGTATGAGCCAGAAGAATGCTTGCAAAGAGAAAGGGAGCAATTAGAAATAGAAAGGTAAAATCTAGAGGGAAAGGATGGAATGAGAGCATTTTGAAAGAGAGCAAGTTCTTATTGAACAGGAACATCAAAAAGAAGCAGAGTGAATTGCTTATGAAAGGAAGGCACTTCATGGACAACAACTTCATTATGAACAGGGAAAGAGGAATGCTTTGAAACATCCACACAATACATATCAAAGAAGAGATTATCTTTACTGGAATGAACGTAGCTCATTCTGATTCTAGTTCCAGAACATCTAACAGTCTTTAGAAATCTCTCACTTCGCTTCAATGATATAACAGTAAATGATTAAATCATTTTCTTTGTAAGGAAAAGATGTATTTAAATCACTCTATCAAAATCTTGTCATTCTTCTCTATTGCTCTTTTCTTTTTCTGGTTATTAAATGATATTTACATCTTAATCTATTTTGCTAAGATACAGAAGTCCTCCTATTTCAGATGCTAAGATCTATTCAGGGGCATTTGACCTAGAAGACTTTCTGAATTTTGGAGTACTTTGTTTCATATAAACATGAATAGAACTACAGGGAAATCACAGAGGAATAGTATCTCTTCCAAAGGAACAAAAACCTCCTGAAATAATAAAGCTTCAAAAGAAACAGAAGCATGAAATCAGATTATTTACTTTAAAACAAACAAACAAATAAACCTACCTTCCATTATCTTATGTTCATTATATTGTTTTCTTTCTTTTTCTTAAGCTACTTAAGACCAGGTGCTTAGAACTGTCTTCATTTTCCTAGGAAGGAGAACAGCTTTCACATTCAAGTAGAAGGACATATAAGCATGTTTGAGGACAGTCACAGATTGTAATTCTGCCTCTGAGGATCAATCAGTAGTACTTTTTTGATGCGTATGAAAGGAATATTTGAAATAAATACTGCATTGACTTCGCATCCTATGAAGGAGGTCAAAGGAAAGAATTTAATTTTCTGCTGTTTGTAAAGTCCCCTATGTAGAACATATCACCTTTCCCCTAAGATCAGCTGGTATCTCTTTGTAACATCAGCATAAGTTACCTTGACTGTCAAGCATGTGACTCACATTCTAATCAAGACTTTGACTAGATTTTTGTGGGTTTGTGGGTTCTCAATATGTAGCTCATGAAATACAAGTATCCTTTTCATACCTGGATCAGTCTTTCAGTCATGCAGTTATGTTCGTTTCATTATCAATTTACATAAATTAATATCACACACTTTAACAGAGTCAAGTAAAAGTATCACATATTTCTAAAACACGGCCCTGAATATTATGCTTTGAAATCATTCAATTAAAAAAGAAACAGGACTAATCTTTGATTGAGTAGCTTTCTTTTATTCCTAGCTAAGCTACCAGCATGTGCACTGGCCTATATAGTAATTCAATATAATAATTCACCTAAAGATTACATAGCAATTATGTTTAAGAGTCATTATGTATAGAAAGATGGTAATGACTTATGTTCCTTCTACAATGACTCTCAGCTATTTAATATCACGATAATAACCATGACAAGAAATGGTACTTAGACAGTAAAACATATTGTTCCTATAATTGAAGCGTAAATATACAATATTTTTCATCCTTAGTCACTAAACTAACTACCATTAATAGGAAAGAGACAGTATATAAGTGTATACATATATGTTTATATATTTGTTTATATATTAGTGCACGAGAGAGACAGGAAAAGAGGAAGAGAGACAAAAACGTGGTAAGATAGGAAAAAAGTAACTGACAATATTGAAAATAAATATATGCATTTAAATAAGAAATATAAATCTAATTACTTTAAACCTGATTTCTCCACTGTTGGATTTCCTGAGATATGGATAAGCACTATTGACATGTTAAAAATACAACACCACTTTCATCTGGCTAGGAAAATGTATTAGCCCTTAATCCAATATATTTCTGTGATGCCACATTTAAGCAGTTTTCCTCTGAAGAACAATAAATCAGAATATCTCGAAGAAGGTGTTAAAAAATCTGGTGACAAAAGTGACCCCAATTCCAAATCTCAAAGGAAAATAAGTCACCACCCACAGTCTTATTACCTTATTAGACTTGGGTAGGCTTGTTCAGATATTTTTTGCCCTATACTTGTGTCTACTTGAAGAATTTTGTAAATTTTGGTCAGTGAACAAAATCTGTAAAAGAGATTCCTTTTTGAATTCCAAAATAATTCATTTAATTAATTACAAACAATTTTGAATTAGACTCAGACTCCAGAACTTCCCTATTTCCTCTTTTTTCTGGTGACGGAAGTGTAACTATATGTCATGGTTTTAGATTTTTGTTCTCAGTATTCCACATCATAACACCATGTAGTACATGTTAAAGCATTAATGCTCCTGTTCCATGCATAGTAGATACTTCGGGGTACCTGTTTTAGAAGAGAAGAAGAACTATATCCCCCAGAGGACTGCTCACTGTTCTGTTACCATTTCTGCTCAGTGGGAAAGATAAAAACCATTCGTAGATCTCTTGACTTCCCTTTTTTGATTTTCTGGCTCATCTCTGCTCCCAGCCATATCACCTCAGCTTAATTAGAGTAAGGCTTCTATTTTTCAGACACTCTCACTTTAGTTATTAGCTTCAATTCTAATTACGTTATATTATATTGCATTATAGTATGTTATCTTGCATTCTGATATCTTATTTAGTAAATTAGTTTGTTTCTCCTCAGATCATTGCCACTGTGCTGTTTTTAGACCCATCTCCCTACCTTTTCCCCTTTTCCTTTTCCCAGGGCTTGGATTCGCAGGTTCCCCTGCCTCATTAGTCTATTACCTATGTTAGTGTCTGAAAAGTGCTAGAATAGAAGTAGAATAGTGCATAGAGGTGCTCATTCACAAAAACTCAACAGTGATTTCATAACAGCTAATTTAGCTACTTTGATAAACGTTACTGCCTTGAATTACTAAAAAATTCCTGCTAAGAGCAGGTGTCAGTGAATTTACATTGGACAGAATAGCAGTGTACTTTCCAGAGAAATGCTTGTGAATATATCTGAAATCAAGCCAACAATATTCATAGGAAATTTACCATTCACACATATTTCAAAATTGCCAATGGCTTCTACACGATCAACTCTGCACACTTCTTACAAAACATTTCACTGGGATTAAAAATATAAAGGTTCTGTACTAATGATTGCTGGCAATCTTAGGTGAAATTTTTCTCACTTTTTTCACTTACATTAACTCCATTTCATCTGACATACTTTTTAGATTAAAACATTTTTAGAGTGAGGATCTTCACTTTCAGCATTCTTTTCTTAACATATTATGTGAGCCTTATGCTGCTGTATGGGCACTAATGCATATACTAATTCTGTACGACTAAAAAGCATTAACCGTGAATCTATCCTTTAAAAGCATCTATCTTTCAAACACGTAAAATGTATCAAAGAGCCTCTCGCTGGGCTACCATATTCCACACATGTAGAGTATTTTCTTGTTGTTATTAATCACGGGCACCAAAATATCATTATGAAAATTTAAGCACATAAACAATATATTATGAACATACTGCTCTGATGACCAAGAAGGCCAATGAGTTCATTGAAAAGAGCATGGCCAGAAGGTCCAGGGAGGTGATCTTCCCCCTCTGCTCTGCTCTGGTCAGGCCTCACCTGGAGTACTCTATCCAGGTCTGGGCTTCCCAGTACAAAAAAATGCAGGGATCTCCTGGAGATAGTCCAGCAGAGGACCACAAGTGACCTGGAGAGTCTCCCCTATGAGGAAAGGCTAGGTAACCTGAATCTTTTCAGCCTTGAGAAAAGAAGACTGAGAGGGGATCTTATTAATGTCTATAAATATCTTAAGTGTGGGAGTCAAAGGGACATGGCCAACCTCTTTTCAGCAGTCCATGGGGACAGAACAAGGGGAAATGGCCATAAAGTTGAGCATAGGAAGTTACGAACCAATAAGCGAAAGAACTTCTTCACAATGAGGGTTACAGAGTACTGGAACATGTTGCCCAGAGCTTTTCTTCAGAGGAGGGGAGTTACATTCAGCTAGATTGAGTCAAGGTTAGATATCATGGGGAAGACAGAGACCCCCATGCTTTCTGGGAACGCAGAAAACTGCGTTTTCATCAAAACTTACTATAGGAAGTAGATTAATTATCTGTTAATATATATTCTGCTGGTCCTATCGTCTGATTTCTTGACTGAACAAGCCTACACATGCACTGTGATGCTGAAAATGCTTATCACTATTTATAGACAAGATTATTCCTACCTTAATGGAGAGAAAAAAAAAAAAAGCATGATAACATCTAGATAGGAAAATTCTTTTTATTAAAGGCCAAGAGGAAAGGAAAGCAAGAAGAACTCTTAAGAAGAAAGTGGAAAAGAAAGAAATCAAAAGGGAGAAAAGCTTGAAAAGGGAACGAGGGGGGGAAGAATGAAGTAAAGAATGCTGAAAGTAGGGACTGTTCAAACCTCACTAAAATTGGCTGTAGTGAAGGGGCAACAGGATCCCTTCTCTGATAATGGGGGAATAGAATTTATTTATTTTTTCCTAGAAGTTCATATTGTGTTGCACTGGTGATTAAAGGTGAGCATTGCTTACATATAATCATGGACTGGCCTGGGTTGGAAAGGACCATAATGATCATCTAGTTTCAACCCTGCTGTCACGGGTAGGTTTGCCAACCAGCAGACCAGGTTGCCCAGAGCCACATTCAGCCTGGCCTTGAATGCCTCCAGGGATGGGGCATCCACAACCTCCTTGGGCAACCTGTTCAAGTGTGTTACCGCCATCTGAGTGAAAAGCTTCCTCCTAACCTCTAACCTAAATCTCCTCTGTTTCAGTTTAAGACCATCCCCCTTTGTTCTATCACTATACACCCATGTAAACAGTCTTTCCCTTCCTGTTTATAAGCTCCCTTCAAGTATTTGGAGGCCACAATGAGGTCTTTCTGGAGCTTTCTCTTCTCCAAGTTAAACAAGCCCAATTCCTTCAGCCTTTCTTTCTTTATACAAGAGGTGCTCTGGTCCTCTGATCTTAGCAGCCCTATCAGGACCTGTTCCAAGAGCTCTGTGTCTTTCTTGTGCTGAGGGCCCTAGGTGTGGATGCAGTACTCCAGATGGGGCCTCACAAGAGCTGAGTAGACGGGAACAATCACCTCTCTCTCCCTGCTAGACACTCCTCTTTTAATGCAGCCCAGAACATAGTTGGCCCTCTGGGCTGCAAATGTACACTGATGGTTCATGTCTAGCTTCTCATCTGCCAGTACCCCCAAGTCCTTCTCTGCAGGCTGCTCTCAAGGTGGTCTTCCTCCTGCCCTTATAAATACCTGGAGTTGTCCCAGCCTAAGTGCAACCTCATTAGATTCTCAGGGGCTGACTTCTCCAGCCTGTTCTGGTCCCTCTGGATGGTTTCCCTTCCCTCCAATGTATCAACTGCACTGCTCAGCTTCGTGTCACCTGCTAACTTGCTGAGGATGCATTTGATGCCATTGGCCAGACCATTGACAAAGATGTTGAAGAGCCCCGTTCCCAAGACTGACCCTTGTGGGACACCACTTGTGACCGGCCTTCACCCTGACACAGAACCACAGATCATGTCCAGCCAACCAGTTCTTAATCCATTGAAAAATTCCCAGGGAACTACATGCTGGTGATCCTCACCTCTGTACCTGGGAAGATCATAGAGTAGGAACCATGCGAAGGCACCTACAAGATAAAGAGGTGATCAGAGACAGCCAGCACAGCATCACAAAGGGCAGATCTTGCCTGACCAATCTGATGGCCTTCTATAATGGAGTGACGGTATCACTGGACAGAGGAAGGACGATGTCATTTACCTCGACTTCTTCAAAGCCTTTGACATGGTCCCTCATCACATCCCTATCTCAAAATTGGAGAGGTATGGACTTGAAGAAGGAATTTTTCAATTACTTTAATTTCAATTACTTCAATTTCACTACTTCCTATAGTAAGTTTTGATGAAGTAATTTCTAGCTTTCTTCTGATGTTTTTATTTTGGTAGTTTGTAATATATTATTAAATAGCTATTATTTTTGTCTGTATTTCCTATGACAAAAGTTCACTAAAAATGGAAATTTTTCTAATAAAGAACTGATCAGCAGTCTCTTCAGATAGAATCTGAACAGAAACTTCAGTGCTTTTTTTTTTCCCTGAAAGTCAATACAGTTTAGAACCTGCTAATCCTGACTGCATCTTTCACTAATGTTTGAGGTCAAAAAGCTAAATCTTGAGGGGAAAAAATAAATAATACCTGAAAGCTTACAGTAACTAATACACTTTGAAACAGCAATGATAGAATATACTGAATAAATGTATCTTCCACGTGAAGATTTTTATATCTTCTGATGAGTTATGCAACTTGTTAGAAACAATGTTAAGAAAAACTATTGTAATTTTATTTTATGATTTTTAATATTGTGCTTGCTTCAAGCTGTGAACTACTGTTGTTCTCTTAAAAAAAAAAAAAAAAAAAAATCAAGGAAAATTGCACCTAGGTATGTATAAGGATTATTTTTAATGCTAATGTGTGAAGATTATGCAGAAGCATACTTTAGATACGATCCCACTGATTCTTTGACTCACAAACATCCATTAAAATTGAAAGATACATTGTAGATAAGCCAGCTTCTTATGTGCCTGAAAATTGAGTAACAGATTTCTAATTTTAGAGAAATTACCTGTTTATATATTTTTTGATAAAACACAGTCAGGATATGTTTTGAGCTTTTAAGAGGGAAAGTAAATTTACAAGTAAAAAATTAAAAACTGTATAATGTAAAAGCTAAAAGCAAGTTTAATAATTATCGACTTATATAGATTGGTGTAAAATTTTCAAATTATCAGAAAAAGTCTGGAAAGAAAGAAGTATTCAAAATTCCAAAAAATATTGCAATATTATTCCTGAAGGATGCTTTCCCAGGATTTACTGGGATCTTTACTGGACAAAGTATTTCCCCTTCAGCTCAAACTAGCTGTGTGCTCTGGTGGCCAGGCAGGGTCCTGTCCACCTCTCCCCAGATGGCCACCTCTGTCTTGGCACCAAACTATCCATCCCATAAGTTTACCACTAGCTGGCGGAGTCCCAACTCCAGTACCACCTTGCAGGCTCACATGGCCATTCCTGGTAATTCTTTTGACAACAAAAGCTCCTGTGAGACCATCCTTCGCATCTCCATCCTTTTCCCTTGCCAAAATCTGTCATTTCTTCTTCCCCAAGTCCTCAGGAATAGGGGAAGGCAGAGACCAGCATTCTCTGAGCTGCTGTGCCAGGACAACAGAAGGAATCCAGCAGAAGGACCTGAGCTGACTGGGGCCCTGAGAATGTGTCAAACAAGTTACAGAAGTGGCTACTCATGTGGAGAAGATGACTTTGGTTCTGACATGAAGCAGCCTGAAGTTCAGCATGAAGGTCATCTTTTCAAGATGAGGCATATTGAACAATTGATTCAATAAATAAAAAATGAGTAATACTTAAGAAAACGAACTCACAAAAACAACAAAAACAACACATATTTCTCTCTCTATTTTTCCCCCCTTTTGGACCTTGAGAATCTGCATGGGGATTCTTAAGTCCCTACCTGGTGACCCTGGTATGAAAAAGACATTGCCACATGGAGCAAGAGCTCAGCCAGGGCTGGTGAGAGTCCAGGGCACCCAGCAGTCGCAGCAAAGGCTGAGGGAACTGCCTACAATCAGTATTAAAAAAAGTGAGTGTTACCTACAGATGCTTACTGGGATTGTGGAAGATGATGAAGCCTGGCTTTTCTCACAGGTGCTCAGTGACAGGAGCACAAGCAGCACCAGACACATGCTGCAGCATGGACATCTTCCAGCTGGGAGAAAAAGACTGTCCCCATGAGGATGCGTTCCCAGAAAGCATGGGGGTCTCTGTCTTCCCCATGATATCTAACCTTGACTCAATCTAGCTGAATGTAACTCCCCTCCTCTGAAGAAAAGCTGTGAGATTTTAGCTTGGACAAGGCTTTGGAGATGATTTATTGTAGCCTTTTGATACATACAGTGGGCTTAAGAAAGATGGAGAAAGACTTTTTCTGATGATCTCTAGTGACAGGAGAATGGGGACAATTTAAATTCAAAGATATATTTAGATTAGAATTAAGGTAGAAATCTGTCACTATGAGGCTGTTGAGGCAGTGTAACAAGCTGCCCAGAGAAGCTGTGGATGCATCAGTGGAAGAGCTCCAGGTCCAGTTAAATGGCACTTTAGAGTAACCTCATCTAGTGAAATGTGTCCCTACCCAGGGTGACACTTAGTAGAATGAAAAGGCTCTCACTGTGAGGGTGCTCAAACGTGGAACAGGTGACAGAGATACAGAGGATCTCAATCCTCCCCAGATTAACCAGATATAAGTAAGCTTCACTGAATCTAACCTAAAGAACCAACAACCAATGCTTGCAAGTTGTATTCCGTTCAGAGGCTTTCCTCAGGAAACGAGTCAAAGAAGAGAAGCTATGAAGCAGCGGTGAAGGGACAGCTGTCCCACTTACCCCATTAGTCCAGTGGACAGTTCAATGGTACAATTTTCTGCATCTATACAAGGCATAGAAAAAAATATAAGAAGTACCCAAGCAAAAGGGGTGCGTTGAGATCCTCTGGTACCATGGCAACACTGATGTCACCAAAAACAACACAACTAACTCAGTTTTCTTTAGTTCAGTAACAGTCTGTATGATTGTTTGCAATTTAGTCTTCATAGGAAACAGAATCACCGCTTTTCTCTCTACCTGAAGAGAATGTACACAGGGGTAAAGTGATGGGGGGACAGACACACTTATACATGCATCACTAAGCAAGAGCATCCGTAAATAAAAGCATGCTACATAAATGCCAGCTGCGGCTAAACAAATAGAATCACAGAATCACTCAGGTTGGAAAAGACATTAAAGATCATTGAGTCCAACGACCTAACCTGACTACCCTAAATAGCCTCTGCTAAATCATCTATCTGAGCAGCACATCCAAATGGTTTTTAAACACATCCAGGGATGCGATCTTTTAGGTAACAAAGAACTTTTTTATAGCTATAGTTTTATAAAGTTATTCTCTCAAGTTGTTCAATATACTTAGAACCAAAAGGGCAACTATGTACCATGAGAAATAACGAAAAATAAGGAGAGAGAAAACGAAGGAAGAAAGGAAGTAAGAACATGTTTATATTGAAAGAATTAAAAATCCACTCTTCAAGTTTCTGAAAAAGAAAAATAGAGATGTTACCATGCAAGGAATTAAGCAATAATTCTTTTTCCAGCAACCAATACAGAAATATGAAGTTCTGTTTGGAAAAATAAATGCTGAAAACAATTAATAATGTAAAAAAATATATTTATTTTCAGAACTCGCTAATTACATACATTCTTCTAAAAGTTTGAGGTTCCTTTATTAAAATAATTTTCTAATCTAGAAGTTACATAAGCACTTATGTGAAAAGGAAAGATTTATAGATTTCTCATGCAAAGGCTGCTCTGAAAGCAATGCCTTCTATTTTATTTTGTTGGCCCATGATATCAGAGGTAGACATCAGTAGTATAACAGTAGAGATTGAACGTTCCCACCAATATCCCACTAGATTTTGTTGCCATGATGGCAGCATAGTGGCAGTCTGTGAAAATTATATCTGACACAGAAGTGCACATGAAACAAAGATATAACTGAATTCCTCCATGTGGAAAAAACAGCATCCATTGACATTCTTCAATACTTGATGAATATTCACAGAGATTTAACAGTCAGTGTTAGCATAGTGTGTTAGGTGGTGTGTTTCAGCAGTGGTGACAGTAATAGTGGATCAAATCTGCTGCTCCAGGCTTTTTTTTTTTTTTTTTTTTTTTTTTAAACAATACGCGCAGCATACAAGCCCTTCTTCAATCACCACCAAAAATGCATAGCTAGTCATGGTGACTACATTGAAAAATAATCTTCTGTAGCTTAGAACTTATTCTATTTAAATGGAAACTATATTATATAAGATTATGATGATACAATTTGATAAATGGGAAGCATTACTTTCAGAGCAAAGAAAATATTTAAGGGAATGTATTTAAATCTTATTTAATTTATTGTGACTTTCTAAAAGATAAACAAAGTCCAAGTGTCCCATAAAAAAAAATTTAGTATTTCTAAATCAATTTTTCTGAAGGAGGGCCACAAAGATGATCAGAGGGATGGAACACGTCCCCTGTGAGGACAGGCTGAGGGAGTTGGGCTTGTTCAGCCTGGAGAAAAGAAGGCTGCAGGGTGACCTCTTAGCAGCATTCCGGTACCTAAAGAGAGTCTACAAAGAGGAGGGGAGTCAACTCTTTGAAAGGGTAGATAATGGCAGGACGAGGGGAAATGGTTTGAAGTTGAGGGAGGGAAGATTTAAGTTGGATGTCAGGGGGAAGTTCTTTACAGAGAGAGTGGTGAGGTGTTGGAACAGCTGCCTAGAGGGGTTGTGGATGCCCCATCTCTGAATGTGTTCAAGGCCAGATTTTATGAGGCCCTGGGTAGCCTGGTCTAGCATTAAATGGGGAGGTTGGTGGCCCTGCATGTGCAGGGAGGTTGGCGATCCACAATCCTTGAGGTCCCTTCCAACCCTGGCCATTCAGTGATTCTGTTATAACATCTGTACATTCATTGATTATACAGTATTCCATCAAAAAACCTTAAAAAATCTTTTAAAAATGAACTAGCAATACATACTCTTCTAAAGGAAATGCTGAATGATTTAAAAAAGTGTTCAAGTGTAATTGAAAAATGTTTGAGTATGCAACTGAACATTTTGGTGGGATATGTATGCATGTAAAATAGATTTTTTTTAAATCTGACTTTGATTATGCATCCACTGATGCATAACAAATGTACTTGTATGGGATACACATTGCTGTTGCAGATCACAAACCTGTGGTGCCTGAGAATATCCACCAGTAACTTCACTACAGCTAGACATTTAAAAATAATGGACTGCTCAATTTGCTGTGGTTTCAAGAAGTTGATACAAAAATAAAACATTTTTTGTATCAGACTAAATATATGTTAAAAGAATGAAAAATATATGTTAAATTTTAATATTTCATTTAAAAATTGTACCATTCTTAGGTGCTGAGTTGATGACAGGGCCTGCTGGGCTGCTGTGTGTGTCTGGGGTGCCCTGTGCTGGACACAGCCAGAACCAAAATAGACCCATACCTATTACTGTTAACCACTAGAGATAAGAAATTAGCTGAAGTCTGTTCTCACTTACTTTCATACCAGAATAACAAACACTTGCAAAGAAACAATCACAACTATTTCTTCCTGGGGAGTAGGTAAACAACCCACACTTTAAATACTTATAAAAAAAAAAAAAAAAGTTATTTTTGATCCTAAATCTGCAAAACTCTACTGTTTGAGGAGTACCATGGAGCAAATGAGGAAAATCACCAATTTTTATGATCTTCAAGATAAGAAGTCCCCTCTATGTAAAAACAAATAAGAAAAAAAAAAAGAAAAAAAAAAAAACATGCTAGAGAGTACATTAGAAAAGAATTAAGCTTTCAAACAGAGCATGTTTTCAAAGAGATCTTCAAATGTTTTCACAGTTCATTTCCCTCACTCTCCACTGTTTTAATACAAGTACTGAGACATGCACCTGTAATATCAGAAAAAGTAAATACCAAGCTATGCTTGCAGATGTTGAACTGTGACTATGCTGGCTGAAAATCAATTACATAGAAATTGTAGAAATATCCAGAATAAAAATATCTAAAGAGAAACAGAGAAAAAGAGGGTTGGATGCTTCGGATAACTCTTAAGTGTTCTATTCACTGTCACAAACAAAGCTACTAAGTTTACAGTGACTGCTGATAATTTTCTCAAATCTGTGATTCTTTTTTTCTCCAAAATGAAAAACAATTTTAATTACAATGATTTAATACAGTTGCTACAAATATGAGAACATGATTAGACAAAACATATGCTTCAAAATGTTTCTTCCTATCTATCATTTAATATTTTTATGCAGTTCCATCACTTCTATGGTCATAGAAGTCCATCTTTTCATTAAGACAGTTTAGTGAACATTATTATTATGAGTAATAAAATATTATGAGAGGATGGCAAAGAACCATTTACATGGATTATGAGACCACATAAGTATCTTCACAATTTAGGTGGAAAAAAAAAGTGTAAAAGAATAAATATGTATTCATATGTTTACATACATATGGACATATAGTTCATTCAGCATAGGGAGTTCCAGTGGCCATCAAGACACTTCATCAGTTTTTTGATCGTTTGTTTGTGAGCATAGGCTGATGAAACAAAATGTCCACTATATCTATCTAGTGGCACTGGACAAAAGAAAATTGGTTAGGTTCCACACAAGTTAAATAGTGGCTTTCTTATCTACTTTAAATATTCCCTGTGATATTTTGATGTAATATATAGTTTTGGAGAGAATGGAGTTTCTGTGAAGTACATATGGCAACCATAGGAGAGAGTGATGGAGATATGAATAGTTGGTAGCAATAGCATGACAATGGCAAAGGAAATTACAAGTATCACAGAAATTTTTCTAATGATGAATACAGCTGATGAATGTGGAATTAATAGTGAAGAGGAACAATGGTTTCACTTAAAGTCACTACAGGCAAATAGGATTAACTTGTCAAAATCTGTTCAAGCTCTAATTTTTAGCACTTCAATATTTTCAAAACAGTTATTGTAAATATTCCTTTCAAATACTTATGGCTTAAGCCTTAACAGCACCTCCAAGTCTAATTTTTTTTTCTCTTGTAAATATTCACATGACCAAGATTTTGTTCACTGTACTATCTAAGGAGTAAATAATCTCCATAAAAAATGTTCATTTCTTCATAAAACGATAAGGTCTGACTTGTTTATTTTTCTTCTTTTCTCTCCTTCTTATCTTAAAAAGTGCTGTCAAAGACTGTTCAATAGGAATGCTACTGTTTTTTTTGTTGTTGTTTGTTTGTTTGTTTGTTTGTTTTGTATGCATTAATCTGCTGCAGTATTGTGATTGAAGGAACTATTCGTATGGCAATGATTCTGCAGGAGCTTATTATGAACTTCAAAAATCAGTGATAAAATACAATATATATTGTAGTTGTCATAGCCTCCAGATGCCTTGAATTTGCTGATTGTCTAAAAAATTCATAAATGGGAACATGACGAGAGACATCTATCTATCATGTCTCTTTACTCTCTGTCTCAAAAAGAGCTTGAATATAAATATTCCATCAGCTTTGCATTAATGAATTCAGTGGATACTTTGCCTTCTGTAACATTACTTTCTTTCCTATGACTTGCTTTTTGATAAATTTTTCCTATGGCTTGCTTTCTGCTAAATTATGTCACTGCAAATGTAAAGATCCTTTCCCCTCTTTTGAGTGTATTAAATATATTATATGTACCTGAAACTCTACAAAGGGGATGGGGGGCAAAATGCCTCCTATACTGTCAGAAAAGAGCAAGTCTGACACTGCCTTATGACACTAAATATGGACAAGTCTCTGGAGCTGGACAACATGTATCTCAGAGTCCTGAACTAACTGACTGATGTGGTTGCCAAGCTACTCTAAATCATTTCTGAATATTCATGGCTGTCAGGTGAAGGTCCTGGCAAGTGGAAAAAGGAATCATCACTCCCATTTTTAATAAAGGGAGAAAGGAAAATCTGGGAGACTATCGACCAGTGAGCCTTACCTGTGCCAGGGAAGATCACAGAGCAGAACCTCCATGAATCTACTCTAAGGCATGTGCAAGAAAGGGGAGGGGGGTGATTCAAGAATGCCAACACAGCTTCATCAAGGATAGACTATGCCTGACCATAGAAGTGCTCAGGTTGGAAAAGACCTCAGAGACCATCAAGTCCAACCACAACCTAACCAAACTTACCCTAATTCTAACAACCCTCTGCTAAATAATGTCTCTGAGCACAGTAAACAAATGGTTTTTAAACACATTCAGGAAAGGTGACTCAACCCTGCCTCTGGGGAGCCTATTCCAGTGCTTAACAACCCTTTCTGTAAAGAAGCTTTTCCTGATATCCAGCTTAAACTTACTCTGGCACAACTTGAGACCATTTTCCGTCATCCTGTCACCAGTGAGAAGAAACCAACCCTGCACTTGCTGTAAGCACCTGTCAGGTACTGGAAGAGAGTAATAAGGTCTCTCTTCAGACTCCTTTTCCCCAGACTAAACAGCCCAATTCCTTCAGTCGCTCCTCATACGGCACATTTTCCAAGCCCTTCACAAGCCTTGCAGCCCTTCTTTGGACCTGCTCGCACCCCATGTCCTTTCTGTATTGAGGTGCCCAAAACTGAACACAGTACTCGAGGTGAGGCCTCACCAGTGCTGAGTACAGGGGCCAAATTACTTCCCTAGTCCTGCTCACCACACCATTCCTGATCCAAGCCAGGATGCCACTGGCCTTCTTGGCCACCCGGGCACACTGCTGGCTCGTATTCAGCTGACTGTCCATCAATATACCAGGGTCCCTTTCTGACAGGCAACTTTTCAGCCACTCCTTCCCAAGCCTATAGGGTTGCCTGGGGTTGTTGTGACCAAAATGCAGGACCTGACACTTGACACTATTGAATCTCACACGGTTCACCTTGGCCCATCAATCCAGTTTATCCAGGACCTTCTGTAGCACCTTTCTCCCCTCTGGCAGATCAACACTCCCTCTCAATTTGGTGTAGACTGCAAACTTACTGAGGGTGCACTCAATCCCCTCATCAAGATTGTTAATAAAGATGTTAAATAGAAGCGGCCCCTGTACTGAACCCTGGGGGACACTGCTCATGACCAGCCGCCAACTACATTCAACTCCATTGATCACAATTCTTTGGGCTTGGCCATCCAGCCAGTGTTTCACCCAGCAGAGCATACATCCATTCAAGCTATGGGCAGCCACCTTCTCCATGAGAATGTTGTGAGGGACAGTGTCAAAGTCTTTACTGAAGTCCGGGTAGATCACATCGACAGCCTTACCTTCATCCACTAAATGGCTCACCTTGTCATAGAATGAAATCAGGTTTGCCAAACATGATCTACCATTTGTAAACCCATACTTACTAGGCCTGATCCCTTGGTTGACTTTTAATTGGTCCATTATGTCTCCTGAGATTATCTGTTCCATAATCTTCCCTGGTACTGAGGCGAGACTGATAGACCTGGAGCTACCAGGATCATCTTTCCGTCCTTTTTGAAGATGGGTGTCACATTTGCCAGTCTCCAGTCCACTGTGACATCCCCGGTTAGCCAGGACTGCTGAAGGATGATGAAGAGTGGCTTGGAAACCACATCCACTAACTCCTTCAGCACTCTAGATGCAATCCATCTGACTCCATGGACTTTTGAGCATTCAGCTTCTGGAGCAAGTCCAAAACCATCTCATCGTGGATTATGCAGGGCCTATTCTGTTCCCCATCCCTATCTACCAGTGCAGGAGGCTGTGTTCCCAGGGAGTAACAAGTCTTACTATTAAAGACTGAGGCAAAGAAAGCACTTAATACCTCAGCTTTATCCTGATCCTTGGTCACCATGCTGCCCTCGGTGTCCAACAAGTCATGGAGGTTCTCTCTAGCCCTCCTCTTGCTGTTGATATATTTATAGAAATATTTGTTGTTGTCTTTTATCTTAATGACCAAGCTCAGTTCTAACTGGGCTTTGGTTTTTCTAATTTTCTCTCTGCACAGCTTCACTCCATATCTGTAATCGCCTGGAACAGCTTGAAAAGCGGGCTCATGTAAAATCAAATGAGATTCATCAAACCAAAATGTAAGGTGTTGCCACTTGGGTTGGAGCAATCTCAGATATGTGAACAGACTGGGAGAAGTACTCAATGAGAGCAGCTCTGTCAAGTAGAACTTGGGGGTCCTAGTGGATAAAGAGCTGGATGTGAGCCAGCATTGTGCACTTGCAATTTGGAAGGCCAACAGTATACTGGACTGCCTCAAAAGAAGGGCAGCCAACTGGGTAACAGGAAGAAGTTGTCCCCCTCAGTTCTGTTTTTGTGAAGTCACACCTGAAATACTGTGCCCAGGTCTTAGGCCCTGAAGACAATGAAGATGTGGAGCTGTTGGAATCAGTCCAGAGGGCAGCCACAAAGATGATCAGAGGGCTGGAGCACCTCTCCCGTGAGGTTCAGGAAGTTGGGCTTGTTTATACTGGAGAGGAGGATTGTTTTTCTGGGGAGACCTCATTGCGACCTTCCAATACTTCAGAGGAGTTTATGAACTGGCAGAAAACCAACTTTTTTCATGGTCTATTAGTGAGAACGGGCAAGAATGGTTTTAAATTAAAAGAAAGGAGATTTAGGTTAGATGATAGGAGGAAATTTTTTATTCACTGTGGTAAAGGACTGGAAAAGGTTGCCCAGAGAAGATGCAGATGCTTTTTCCCTAGAGGCATTCAGTGCCAGTCTGGATCAGGCCCTGGGCAACCTGATCTAGTGGTTGATAACTATGTTCATGTGAGGGCATTGGAACTACATGATATTTAAAATCCCTTCCAACATAAGTCATTCTATGATTTTAAAATGAAAGCTACAACTCCCGTTGACTACAGTATATTTTTTTTTAATGTTAAATATTTTGTTTGCTTCTCTTCCCACACAGTTAAAATCTTTTCTAAATTTGACATCAGCACTTATTCACAGAGAGAAATGTAAAGAACATTTTCAATCTTACTGTAGAGGGAGCCTTTAATTAATTAATTAATTAATTAATTAATTTTTGTGACTTCCGAGAGATCTATTAGAAAGTAACGTCGCAGATCTCATCTGCAGTTTCAAACATAGAAAAATCTCAAAGCAAGAAGGCAAGCAAATAATTAAATGAATAAGAGCACCTTGAAAGGAAATATTTTGTAATTTTACAAACTTCTCTAGGGAATAGATGTCATCTCTAATTCTCTTTTAAAGTTGAACCTTTTTTTTAATTCACATTGCTGTGTAAGGAAGAATGTAGTTTCCATTTCTGACACACAAAAAATAATGTGTATTTTATCAGCATACTCAAGAAAAATAAGAACAAATCAATATGGCAATTAATGACCACGTATTTCAATATGTGGTTTAATGAGAGTTCTTAATACTCTGAGACTAATAACCAGATTGCTGTATTGTGCAATGAAATATTTTTCTTAAGCACTAAGTTTATGACTTTCCAATTAAACCTTTACTATGAGAAAATGTGCAAGTTCTACATCTGAAATATGTTCTCAAATATTCTCTAAATAAAAGACTGCATTCAATATAAACCTACAAACTTGAAGAAAAATATATGATTGTAAGGTATTAAGCAACCTTTTGCTTTAGGTAATGTTTCAAAAATTTTCACAAATTGGATTAGATGCCCATGTTTTAATCAGGCTTAAAAAATTGCTACTTATCTATACAGTCAGTTTCTTCACTGACAGCAGGATTAATCTGCAAATCTCACTGGTTAATGACAATGCTTCAATATACAATACTAATTATAGGGCTAAAAACTTTGCTCCTGCTGAATTCCATATCTATGGAACAATGTAACTTTACATAAGTTGCTCCAAATAATGCATTTGAAAACAAGTTTGGAACTCTCAAACATTATTCTGTTTTTCCAAGAAGTCATAAGACAGTGAACTTTTCTTCTCAACTGCGCTGCTGCTGTCTACTGGTTTCAGCATACTGACTCAAGGACAGCCTGATTCCTGCTTCTAAAATCTAACAGTATTTTAGGAGAGGGTTTTTTTGTTTCTTTGTTTTGTTTGTTTTGTTTGTTTGGGAGGAGAAAGAAAAAAAAAGTTCCTATAGACATATAAATGTAAAACATTATTATTAATGTCATTAACAAAATACTGAAATAACTTATAATACTAGCAGTTCAATGCTTCTCTTCGAGGAAAACAAAAGGTTAGGTTTCTTACTTCAGTTGTCTGTGAAGACAAATTTTATCAGTATTTTTTTAGTTGATTCATTATTTCCTTGATAGATGTGTTTTATTTTTCTCCAGAAATATGCAGTCTTTCAAGCAGACAACTTTTCATTTTGTTAGCCAACTATGCTTTTCCTCACATTTAGTTTCAGACTCCAAATTCATCTTGTAACGTGCTTACAGTGCATTAGATATCAATTTAATTAAAAAAAAAAAAAAAAGGAAACAAAACAAAAACCTAAAACCTTTTGCTTGTAAATATTTTTGGCTAAAAAAAAAACAAAAAAAAAAACCTACAACTTAAAAATATTTTCTTTTTTTTGTTGTTGTTTAAAAAAGTGTTGGATTAAAAAAAAAAAGTTGGTTTCTGTCTCCATATACTTGTATTTGTATTCAAAGTAGATATACTTAAATGTAAAAAAATGTAATCATGATGTGAAATCAACCATGTTATAGTGTTGGCTACACTTAAAACAGCATATAAAATATTTTAATAGAGTGATGGCAAATTTGGTTCATTAAGAGCCTTGTACACAGTGCTACCTAATACTTCAGATGATCACTACCTTTTTGAACAAGAACCAACTTGTTGTAGGATAACCTACAGTTCCTCAGATAACACATACAATGTGTTTTCTTACAAACGTATCCAACACCCATGAATTCCCCCAGCACAGCCCTACCAACACCGCAGCAAGTTTGATTTGATTTTTCAGCTAAGTTATTTCAGCTGTTAAAAAATTATCTAAGTTTAATCTAAATTTTAAAATGAGGCTTTAATTCTTTGCATGGAAATAGGAAAAATAATACCAGAATGTGATTCTCAATAGTGTTTAATGAAAGCACATAGCCAAGTCAAAACAACAGAAATCACAAGATATTTTTGCTAGTTAATTAACATAATTGCTAGTTACCATGACAAAGTGTTTCAATAGGCCTTAAATCACTTGATGTCAATGGAAGAGTCTTCAAGATAGGTGCTTCTTAACTTGTTCTAACTTTTTTTTTTTTTTTTTTTTTTTAAGATAAATCTCAAGTATTTATTTCCCCTAAAACACCTACAAGAATACTGTACTAAATTTGCATAGAAATAGGACATCAGACATTTACAGTTTGCAGGCATGTGGACTTCACGTAAGCACCCACAGGATCAAATTCAAGGAATGGTATTTAGAAACTACACTTGCTTTTCTTAAAACTTGATCTGTTGTGCTCTTAACCACTTGCACCATTGCTCATCTCGTTTTTTTTTTTAGAAGAGATTCTAAAGTTATACTCAAATATTAAAGGAAAAATCTCTGAAAAACATGTCATATTTAGACAAGATGAGCTTCTTCAATTGAATTTTTACTTGTTTTATTTTTATCTTTGTCATCAGGCAATGAATTATGTCTTGTTTCCCTCTCAAGACCCAGCATGAAATGTATCTGAATGCTATCTTTTCCTCAACTGGTCTATTCAAGTCTTCTGCAAAAACAATTTTGAAGATCAAAAGTAGTGATTTCAAAGCACTCTTACTAATTCTAATGCTGTATTTCCTATAGAAGAGCTAACTAGAAACTCAGAATAAAGGATACAGTAAATATTAAATTAAGCTCCAGTTATT
This sequence comes from Phasianus colchicus, assembly GCF_987193195.1. NCBI lineage: Eukaryota > Metazoa > Chordata > Aves > Galliformes > Phasianidae > Phasianus > Phasianus colchicus. The sequence continues at coordinate 300,704 of NW_028325249.1, read as the reverse complement.
ACAATTAGTAATCCTGGAATATCTTCATGCATTTTAGCAAAAAGCACTTGAGATTCAGATTTAATCTGAAATTCAAAGACAGTTTCTATTTACATTTTTTTTTTTTAAAGGAATATAATGGAAAAACTTACAGTAGGAGCAACCGTAGACCTCAATTCTTAACCCAATTTGGCCTTCTCCATTCCAATCTAAAGGAACTATACGTACATAGCGAGCAATGACTGGGTGTTGCAAATCATGTCGGACCACACTATCAGAGTTTGTGTTTCCAGGAAATGCCTAAGGGAAAGAATAAGAAAATTATTTTATTATTTCTATCTCATACACTGTAAAGATTCTGTTATGAAGGAAAATTTTAGGTAGTGAAGACCTCCGAGTGACTAGTTAGCACTTAAGTTTGGTTAAAATGTTTTCTTTGATACTGAGCAAATGAACAGTGGTTTTAAAAAGTTTTGTAGTGCTCACAACACAAACACTGTAGCACTGGAACCTCGTGCTTTCTCCACAATAGATACAGTAAATTCAGATAAGAGCTGCTGCTAGATAAGAAAGTATTTTGCATCACTGATCCATTGCTCAGTTACTAAAACATTTATAAAGATGTCCAAAAGGGTTGTTCTGTGACAAGATACCCATCCTCTAACAGATTACAAACAGCAGTCACTGTCTTGTAAACAGAAACACTGATATATCCTATTTCCTACAGCAGACCCTCCAATTTCTCAAATTTCCAGGAATACAAAGATCTTTCTTTATTTTTTATGTACTACCTTCTGGAAAATGAGCACACAGTTTCTCTCCTAACCATAGTTACCTCCCACAGCAAAATCAGCTCTTTTTTGACTTTGGAAGTCAAAAAAGTACAAAACACAGTACTCTGTCATGGTTTTATAATTTTGTTATCGGTATTCCACACCAAACATCATGTAAAGCACGGGTAATTAAAGAGTTAATACTCCAGTTCCGTGGACTGACATCTTTCTGGATGCCTGGTTCTCAGAAGAAAGGAAGAACTACACATCCCAGGGGACTTCATGTTCAGAGAGGAAGATAAGCCATGGGAGGGAGTCATGGGATCTTGCTCTCTGGCTCTCTTGCTCACTGCCTAGCAGTGTGTGGGTCTGCTCCCCAACCGTGTGCCTTCAGTTCAAAGTAGGCCTTTTAGTTTCGGACACTCTCTCTCTCTTATTTGATTTATTAGCCTCAATTTCAATTATATTATATTATATTGTGTTATCTTGCATTCCGATATCATGTTTAGTAAAATTAAGTTTTCCTCCTTAGATTGTTGCTGCTGTTCTGGTTTCTGGGCCCAGCTCCCATCTCCCTTCCCTTCCCCCTTTTCCGTCCTGTTTTTGGGCCAGGGGGCCTATGGGCTTGCTGCCCCCTGTCGAGGGCACACGTTGATCTAGATAACTCCGTGACAGACTCTCAAGTAAAATTTAAAAATGACTGAAGTAAATTCAGTGCTTCTTTTGTAATTTTGTACCTCTTGGTAAAAGATTTCATAGTACTCTGCTTAAAAGTAAATGATATCTATCTGTTAACATAACAGATTTTATTGTCTTTTCATCTCATGCACAAACCATTTGTTTTCTAATGGTAAATGTTGAAGATTGCCATTTAGTTATTTTCAGCATTTTCAGAGAAACATCATAAGTCTTCATGAGTAATTTTCAATAAAACGAGTACCTTGGAGCAGTAAACAAAGAAAGGTGATCTTTGCCACACAAATAAACCCATATAGAATCCTATAATACATTCAAGTACTGGAAATAAAAAGAAATGAAGAAACAACTAGGCTGTAAATGTATCTACTGCAAAATATAGTCATCAGAATTTTGTAAAGCCAAAAATTTAGGTTGACACTTTGCATATAGATACAGCACTAGATATTTCAGATGAGTATCCATCTTGTATACTGCACAGTAGATCTAGGTGTAGGTAAAGATTCACAGAACCCTTTCCTTGATGAGCTAAAAAAAAATAATGCATGTAATATTTTTTATAAGGTTGGTTGTTGTACTGCTGCAATTATTGTGCTAAATAATGATGAAGACACTCGCGGCTTCATAGTAAAACTTGTTAGGTACAAAAATTAATGCCTGTGAAGCACTTCCATATTTGAGTGCTAAGCATTTATGAGAAATACAATAGTTCTGTATTCTGAGCTGAATAGCAGACAGACAACAACAAAAAGCACAGGCTGAACAAGAACTAAACAATCTATTGAATAACTGCCTACCATCTCAGATTTAATGCTGTTATGTCCTTGTTAGCAATGCCTCTGTACCATCAAAAACTATGGCAGAAAGTCACAGAGATTCAAAGGACCGCTTTGCAACAAGCTCCTCGTATACTGCATGAACATTCTTTCATCCCTGCAGCACTCTCAGCTAAATCAGGATCGCCCCACAGAAATAATTCATTTTCACTGCTAACAGTCTTGCAAATTGGCCGACCACAGCTAGTACCATTTTCAAGACCTGCTGCTTTGTGCTGCCAATCAAGTTTCTTAGCTCCTCTCCCCCCTGCCCCAATGGCAGTCACACTTCATGATCTCTGCTTTCCATGCTGGAGCTGCAGCCAGTTGGACTTAGGTTTCTCAAGTCCCTTTCAGTCTCAGGAGGGAATAAAACAGCCAGAATGGAATGGATGCAATGGGGCTCTCTCTAGGACACCTGCTGCCTCAGAAGAGTTCACATCTACTGGACAGCTACAGAGCTCCTACAAAAGCATCACACACAAACAAGGAAGGAAAGAAAAACCCAGGACACTGTGCAGGGGTCCTACCTCTCACTAGGTGATACCTGTTTATGTCCATCCTCTGTACACGGAACTGCACCTCATCTGTTCCCCACTTCTTCTCCCCCGCTTCGTACAGGCACTTCAAGACATTAGGGGTGACAAAGTAAGGCTCATGGAGAAGACTGGGCGTACAGGAGATCTTAAATCCCTTGCAGCTAGAGCACTGCTGGCACGTACTTGTCTAGATCACGGATATTTTCCAACAAGCACCTACCAGGCACGGCAACCCACAGCCAAAATCTCATTGCCCCTGCCAAGTAGCCAGCCTGTCGAGAGACCTCTCATTAGAGACTTGCAAACAAGGCTAAAAACATTATTTCCATTTCACAGGCTGGCTTCTCTTCACCACGCATCACCTGCACAAGAATAGATTGGGAAGCACATTACTACGCACCTGAGCATCTTGCTGAGCATGGGCATCATCCACATACATTCCTTCATCTCTGTTTCCCTGCAAAGACACAAGGATAGAAGACTCAGTTCACCAGAGCATCTACTGGAAGCAACTCCTGAGAATTCCCCACTCATGAAAAGCTGCTGGGGATGGATAATGGAGTCCTTCAAAGGGAACACTAGCTTACAAATGAAATGCAGCTCAGATGTACTTTGGGCTTCCTTCTGAAACGAGCAGCAACCCACTTTACTGGGACATTTAAAGAAGAGCCCACAGCACTCATGCACACCCAGAGTCAGAGTTCCCTCCCCGGAGAGGCTGGGTTTGAGGTCATGGGACACACAGGGTGAGAAAAAGCCAGCCTGGAGCTCCTCACCACTGAGTGCAGAGCTGTGCCCACAGCTCTGAACATTCACCCCCTTCTCCCCTCAGCTTGGCTCACCATTGCGAGGGACACGAGGACCCTTCGAAACATGGGAGATGTGTCAGATACGATGCCATCCTCAAGGGAGCAGCCATATTCCAGCAAGAACACACACACAGCACCCGTTAGGAGCAGGGCCACCACCTGGGTGCTGCCCACAACATTTGCCAGCTGTAACCTAGCTAAGTACAGAACTGTGCCCAGGGCTCCCAGCAGCACTGCAGCACTCCAGCCATCATCATTACTGCTACAGCCTCCAATTAAGAAGCGCAGACAGGAAGAAACTGACAAGAGAGCCTTTTGCACTCCTTACGAAGCTTGTAGTTCTCATTAATGCCACAAATCTCTCCATTGGTGCGAAAAGCCAGAATTTCCATTGGGCAACCTTCATCTGCTCCTGCTCCCTAGGGAATCACCAAGGCAAGACTTAAGATACCAGCACCTGCTTGTGACGTGCAACCAGGTTTCTTTAAGAGAGAGAAGACATGCATAACAAAGCAGTAAGTCCTTGGCCAGAACTTAAGCAATACAAAAGGAAGATTTCCAAACCTTCACAGCCCTCCTTAGTTCGTGCACGTCATACATGGTGGTGGGAGTCATCACCCCAATGATCACCCTCTCAAAATTCCCACTCAGCTCCGACTTCAAGTCATCAATCAAATCCTAGAAGGCAAAGAGGAGAAAGGAGTTGGCAGAAGGGACGGCCTTTGAGGACAGAGGAACTGAGCTGTTCAGCACTCCTCTTCAGGCTCCAACCCTCCTTGCATCAACAACTGCTCTGAACTGAACAAGAACAAAACAACCTTGGTCAGGTGAAGTCTCTGCCGACCTTTCTCTTGTAGAGATTGGGTCGTTTTTCACTTTGCGCCCAAGTGACACAACCACGTTCATGCATCTCTGCAGACCACCCACCCTGCCAGTAGTGCTCTTAGAGGTGATCAGAACTTGCTGACGCTGGGAAACATTTAGTTTGGTCAAGACGTCAGTGATGGCATCTTCATCCGTGCCTGCAAGAAACAAATGGAAGCTAGTCAGGATGCTTGCACAAGGATCAGAAGTGCCCTCTGGTCTTGTGCCACCTCCAGTCCCTCACACAGCCAGCTCTCAACAGCTCCAGGACTACATCGATGCACACAAAGCTGCCAGGACCCACGCCACCAGAGCAGCTGCATTTCGGGACACGAAGGGCAGTTCTGTTTCCACTTTCCAACAATTTTTAGGGCAGTTGTGCAGCAGAGCAGTGCAAGCAGCTATGCTTCCCTCTATCAAACCACCAGAGCAGCCATTCGCAGTGCTGGGGAAAAAATAAAAGTTGACCATGGAGGGAGATCAACTTAGCAAAGCCCTTCATGGCCTTCCTGAGAGCCTGCGCTTCTTGCTCAGCGCTGAAACTTGAGACCCCCTCGATTGTTGCCTAAGGCCACAAGAAAAGGATTTAGCAAAGGCAGACCGACGCACGCAGAGTTGAACTGGAAAAAAAAAAGAAGACAAACATGAAAGATGTGAACACAGAGATAGTAAAACTCCACCCACACAACTGATGCTTCTCTCTCACTTCTGTCTCACACGGCAGCCTGTTCTAGTGGGACTTCCCAAGCATATCAGAAAGAAGCCACGGGGGCACAACTGCATGGAGAACATATCTCCATATTGCTGCCCACGGAGTACCTGGTTTCCAGTGAAACAAAAGCTGGACCACCCGGCATCTGTGTTCAGGCCCACCAGGCCTTCTTCCTAGCAGTTCTCCACGTCAATCATAAAGCAATGCGCTCCCATCATAGCCCTAGTCCTGACTTCTCTTGTAGCAGGTAAGGACCAGTATTCTGCACCATTCCTTTTGCTCTGCTCGGCACTGGGGAGGCTGCAGCTGGAGAACAGCGTCCAGCTCTGGGCTCCCAGTACAGGAGACAGCTGGACATGCTGGAAAGAGTCCAACGCAGGGCTACCAAGATGGTGAAGGGACTGGAACACCTCTGCCATGACAAGAGGCTGAGAGAGAGGGGGCTGCTCAGCCTGGAGAAGGGGAGCTCAGGGGGATCCCACCCACGGCTGTAGAAGTTCCGCACAGAAGTTTGTCCTGATATCCAACCTAAACTTACCCCATGCCTGTGTGTCCTGCGGAACCCCACAGATGTGACAGTGGGCTGCTTCTCAAAGGAAACCAGTGCTCGGCGTCGGGAGCGGTGGAGGAAGCAGCTGATCCTGCCAATAACGCTGCCATCGCGCGTCCCTCCCCGGGACTCCCACACCTTCCTCTCCCCAGCCCGGCTCGGCTCCTCGCAGGCTGCAGACACTGCTGAGGCACTCGCGCTCCAGGCCGTCATCTTCCTCCCGTGCTGCCGGACCGCTCTCTGCAGGGCTGCGCTGAGCTCCTGCTGCTGCACCAGAACCGCAGCTCCCGTGCTGACGGACGGCGGAGCTTCGTGCCGGCACCCACAGCACGCGGCCCCCGGGCTGCTGGCGGCACGGCAGGATGCTCCCGTCCCCGCCTCCCTCCCACCGCCCCTCGGCTCCGGCATCCTCCCGTTATCCGCCTGAGGAAACGAAGGCCCCGCACAGGGCTCTGGACGGGCTGACCGACGGCTGATGCCAAATGAACGACGTTCAACACCGCCACGCGCCGGTCCCGCACTTCGGTCACGACGACCCGAGGCATCTCTGCAGGCCGGGGGCAGAGCGGCTGGAAGGCCGCGCGGAGGAAAAGGATCCGGGGGCGCGGGCCCCGGGTCCCCGGAAGCGGAGCGGGCGCGCGGCGCGGGGCAGCGCCGCGGGCAGCCGGGCCGGGGCCACGCGGGACGCGCGCGGTGATGACGCAATGACGGCGCGACCGCGGGCGCAAACGACCCCGCCGGGAGCGCCCGCCCCGTTCCGCGGGCCGACCAATAGGAGAGCGGGAGAGGCGGGGCCGAGCGCGGGCTCTCCGCCAATGGCGGCCGCGGGATTCCGTGCCGGGAAAGCGGCGCTCCGCCGCCCCGCGTCCCCGCCGCCGCCCGCCCCGCGCCTCGGGGCCCCGTCCGTCCCGCGTCAGAACGGAGCCGTCCTCCGGAGTCGGCGTCGCGGCGGGGCGCCGCCGGCTGAGAACCGGCGGCTGACTGCGAGCGGCGGGACGCCCGGTGTCCGGGAGCGGCTCCTGGCCGAGCCGGGCAGCCCCGAAAGAGAGGGACCGACCCCGCCGATCGAGACGCGTTCGAGCCCGGCAGAGTCGGGCGGCCGCCTTCGGTTCCGGCTCGGCTCGGCTCGAACGGTCAGCAGCGCCGTGCTGAGCCGCTGCCCCGCAGGCGGAGGACTCGACTGCCGTTTTCTGTATTCACGTCTGTCCGAGAAGAAAGCTGGCGGCGCTGGCGCTGACCAGGGAGAGGGAGGCCGGGGGCCGGAAAGCTCTCGGGCTGCGGCTCCAGGGCAGGCAGAGGAAGTCACGGCGCTTTGCTGCTGAGTTCGTTACCCGACGAAGCCCGACGCGGGGGGGCTGGGCAGACAGTCTTGCCAAAGAGGCCCGTGCTACAGCAAGATTGACAGCACGACGCCTTTTGTTCCCCTTGAGCCCTGGGCAGGCTTCGGGGCGAAAACCTTTCCACGTGCAAAGCAGCGATGGGAACTGCGTCCGTCTCCCTGCTGAGACATGCTGGGGAACGTCTCAGGGGAAGCTCAAGTTCCGTCTCGGTGCTGCCCGGACAGCTCCGGCGCGCAGCGGCGGTGCGGGGCGGCCCGGGCTGCGGGAGCGCCGCCGTCTGAGGGGTGAAGAGCTCTGAGCCAGCTGCCAACGGCCGTTCCCGCGCGCCGCGCCTCAGCCAATCGGAGCCGGCGCCGCTGCCGCTGACCAACGAGAGCCCGGGGGCGGAACGGATCGGCACGTGCCCAGCGAGAGCCAGGGGGCGGGACGGACCGGCACCTGACCAATGAGAACCCGGGGCTGGGACGGTCCGGCACCTGACCAATGAGAGCCCGGGGGCGGGACGGTCCGGCACCTGACCAATGAGAGCCCGGGGGCGGTGCGGCGTTGCGCTGCGCTGTTGGTGGGAGGAGCGCGGCAGGGGGCGGGCCGTGGGTGGGGCCTCGGGACAGAGGGAGTTTTCTTCAGGACAGGAACACCGGCCATGTGCTTCAAGGCGCGTAACTATTGAGGAGATGGAGAACGCTTGCTGTCAGAAATCATGGCAGCTGTACAGGAGCTGGGTGTATTTTGGGGACAGTCCTTGTAACCAGCTGGTTTCGAGACATTGCCCTGCCCGAGAGTCTAAACTGCACAGCAGAAGAATGCTGGGAAAATGCTTCTTCCTCACTGTTTTTCACTTGCAGGTTCTTTCCTTAGGGTTCCTTTTTCCTTTCCAAAAGGAGATTTTGGGGATCGAGGCACTTGAAGAGAGAGTGAAGCCAGCTCTTTCCAACAGTGCGGGCAGTCCCTGTGGAGAGGACCCCGGGAACTTGAGCAGGGCACACCCCTCTTGTGCCTTTCTCCCGACTGGTTTTTGGGAGACAGCAAATGGACACCCCTACAAGAAGTCTCAGGGTGTTTCCTTTTGACACTCTTATTATGGAAGTAAGAATACATTCCTGGCTCCATTTTGCTCTTGTGTCAGAAGGCAGAGATTTAAGCTACCTAAAGTCACTTTTCCACAAACATTCCCACAGAAAGAAGCATCCAACATCTCTCTGTAGCTACGGAGACCCTGACTTCTCAACTCTTTCCAGGTATGTTTTACTGTCTCTTTCCAAATTTAGAAACGGCAGCTGTGCAGAAAAACATGCCACAGATCCTGAAGTGTGGGCCAGCGGGGAGTTTTACCCCGTCTCCTCCCTGATGTCAATCTGAAGTGATCTCCTTTAGTCCTCAGTATAACAAACGCATCCTGTGACCGTGCTTGAAGACAGTCTCCCTTGAGCATTTTAGCTGAGCTTGGTTAGCGCTCTTGAAACCAGCTGTGCAAGTGCTGCTTTCCTCCCCACTGTGAGGGATTGCTGTCAGGAGCCAACCAGTTATGCCAGGCACATCCAGCAAGGAGCTGCTGTGGCACGATGGGCGCGTGGAGCGGCTGTCTTCCAACCTGTCCTCTGCAGCAGTTAGCATTCTGCGGGTTACTCTTCCCCAGTTTGCAGAACAAATATCAGAAGTTGATGCTCTTTTGTGAAAATGTGGGTTGAAAAAAAGGCAGTGTGACATTCCTGACTGCAGGTGAACAGCAGCACAGATGCTGCCAGCCCCGCTGTAAAAGCTGGACTTGTTAATGAAGCAGCTTATCCATCTGTGTTGGGCAGTGGTATCAGGGCATTGCTCTTCAGATCTTTGTTTTCCATCTGAGGATTTTGTCCCAGCAGGGTTTGTGCCTCAGGATTTTGGGCAGGAGAAGGGCTGGCAGCAGCCCAGGGCAGGACGTGGGTCCCCTGGGGACAGCAGCCACAGCCCCTGCCCCATCTGCACAGTGACCCTGGGCCATCCCTAGGACACCTTGAGACCCTCCTCCTCTGCACAGCCCCACAAAGCACGAGGGAAGGTCTGGGGTGGCACTGGTCCCCCTGGAATGGGGCAGGGATGGTGCCCTCCATCCCATCCATCCCCAGTGCTCAGGGCTCCAGAGATCCCCAGGGTCCCTCAGTGTCCCTGCACCAGTGCCACTCTTATCGTAACAGACTTCTTCCTTATGTCCAGTCTAAAGGAGAAGAGGAAAGGTTGTCAGGGGGTTTCCCCAGTGAGAAGTACAGTTTCAGAAAGGGACGTGTACAGAGAACCCAGAGGAATAGCAAGGCAAGCCTAACAATGACTGCTACAAAACCAATGGTACAAAGAGAGAATTCACTGCCAGAAATATCTCACAGTCCAGTGATAAAGATTCACAGCTGCAAGGTTGTCTTCTAATTAAAAACAGTAATTACAAACAATCTGGATTTTTGAGCTAACTGTTATAATAAATATTAGTAGGTGGGGATTGCTAAATGGTGCTGCAGTCTCCTACTCGTAACATCCTTGCTGCTTCATTCTGGGTGCCGTCACTGAGCAGCATCTAATGGAAGTTCTTCCCTGCTCAGCTGGCTGCCTTAGTTGGAGCCCTGATGGCAATGACGTGGTGATGGCAGGCTTAGTTTTGCTGTTTTCTCCTCGTCAGAATACTCCGACTTTTGAAGGAAGCAGCTTCTTGTTTCCTGCCTTCCTGCCTTCCTCCCTTCCTCCCTTTTAATTTTAATTCATTTGGAATATCTATATTCCATATAGATGTTTTGAATATCATTATTTGTAGTGCTGAAAACTTTTTTAGAAAACAGTCATACTCAGTTAAAAAGGTATAATAAGGATGTTAAAGAAAGAACCCTCTGATGTGTTGACCAGGGATGAACATAAAAACAGCTCCCAGTTAATGTATAGGCAGCTGATGTGACTGCCTCTGTCCTCAGCAGCTTGCTCAAAGGAACCCCACAAAGCATTTCAGCGCTGGGCTGCTGAGGGAAGCTGTCGGAACAGGAGCACTGTGTCCTCTTGCAGAGGACCGGGATGCTTTTACAGCTGACGGCTGCTTTGGTTGTGGCCACAGCTCCTGAGGAGTGCAGCAGTGCTGAGAGCTGAAATGGGGGAATGTTGCACCTCCTGGAGGATGCTGAGAAATCAGTGGCCTAGGGCAGGTGCTGGAGAGGAGCTGCAGGGTGCTATCGTGGCAGCTGGGCGCTGCTGGTAGCACAACGGACTGTGCCTCTGCTAAGGCGACTGCAGTCACAGAGCGAGCAGTGACAGCAGGCATACGAGGCTTGCAGCACTGCCTTCCTCCCGTCTCTCTCCACGTTCAGATTCTCGGCCCAGCCCACAAAGCAAAATGAAGTAGAGGAGGCAGGAAATGTGCTCATAGTTCTTGCTTGGTTCCTATTGCAGAGCAAATGATTGCCTGCTGTCCGGTAAAGCTCACGCAGAAGCACTGATGCTTTTGCATAATGCACTGCCACCCTTGTCCCCTGCCCGAGCCGGGACGTAGGGCACCCGCAGCCTCTGGGCAGCCTGGGCCAGGGCCTCGCTGCCTCTGGGGGAGGGATTTCTCTACACATCAACCTCAGTTTCCACTCTTGGAGTTCAAAGCCATTCCCACACGACAGTGGCTGTCTGCCAATGCCAAGTGGCACACAAGGTCTGCTCGTGGGTCAGGTAGTGACATGACAACAGCGTGGACAATTGTGATGGTACTTTCTATTTATTGGTACAGCACAGCCTAGAAAGCCCCAGTTGATGCCAGCTGTGGTTCTCTGGCTGTCAGATGATGTCCCCAAACCCACACACGGGGTGCTCCCAGCTCCTGACTGATGGTGGAGAAGTGGGAGGGCAGAAGTGATGCTGGGGGGGGAAGGGGCGGGAGTCAGGGGGCTGCTGTGCCTGTCATACTTCCCCCAGACAGTTTTTTTTACAGGTGTTACATGATCCCCCTGAGGGGGCCGCTCCCACCTCTTGATGGATGGTGGAGAGGAGTGTGAGGGCAGAGGTGGTGTTGGGGGGGCTGGGGGCTGCAGGGCCTGATATGCTTCCCCCTGGCATTCTGGGTGGTTTTCTGGGTGTTGGGCAATGCCCCCAAACTGACAACCTAGGGGGGCCGCTCCCACCTCCTGAAGGATGGTGGAGGGGAGTGGGAGGGTGGTGATGATGCCCAGGGGGATGGGGGGCTGCTGGGCCAGTTGGCTTTCCCAAGGCAGCGGTTGTCTGTCGGTTGGACAATGTCCCCAAGTCTACACACTGCTGGGCTCGCTTCCATCCCCTGATGGATGCTGGAGGGGAGAGCGAAGGCAGAGGTGGTGCTGGGGGCTGCCAGGCCTCTCAGGCTTCCCTGAGGATGTGGCTGCCCCCAGGCTGACACCCTGAGGGACCACTCCCGACCCCCGAAGGATGGTGGTGGGGGATGGGGGGTGGTCTTGATGCCCAGGGCGGCTGGGGGGCTGCTGGGCCTGTTGCTCATCCGCCAGGGTGCCGTTGTTTGGGTGCCGGCCGATGAGCACAAGCTTCCAAGCCAAGCGGGTTCCTCCCGTCCCCTAAAAGATGGCGGTGGGGGGTGGGGGGTGGTGTTGATGCCCCCCGGGCTGCAGAGCCTGGGCTGGTGGGCTGTGGGGCCCGTGACGGGGGCAGCTGAGCCCGGCTGCTGTCAGGTCTGGCAGGGGCCGCCCTGGTGGTGCCATCCGGCTGGTGGGCAGGTGGTCACGGCCGTTGGCATCATGTCCATCTGCCAGGCCCCTTGAGGAGAGCAGGACGAGGGCAAACTGTGGCCGCAGACATCGTGCTGGGCTCCATCAGCTGCAGCGAGGCGCCTGTGGAGAGAGGAACGTGCTGAGGGCCCCTGCTCTCCTTCCTCAATGGCAAAGAGCCGCCCTCAGCTCTCAGCCTGTCTCAGGCCCAGCACTAAGAACGGGCTGCAGGAACGGCCGTGCCAATTCAAACATCTGATAGCGTAAATCTCAGACCACGTTAGCCAACAACTAACCGGCCTCTGTGCTGCTGGAACTACAAGTGCCTCCTGGCTCACAGCAGCCCTACAGTAAAGAGTTGGGCAGGATGGGGGTGGGGGTGAACAACAACTCACTGGTTTCTCTGCCTCCATCGCCGGATAAGCAGACAGCATGTTAGCATGGCTGCCAGCATGGAAACCAGGAAAGCTGCAGTCAGTGCCAGGCAGTACTTCAGTAAAACTTGATCTTCTGTGGCGTTTGCACGTCCTTCATCTTCCACACCTGGAGGAACAATGTGCTCACTGCTGTGTCTTGTGCCCTACTGGCAGTCTCACGAGAGGTCTGACATGGCCAAAAATGTTGTCTTTCACTTTGTTGGCCTCCAGGAACATGTGAAAATCCTTGGGCTGCAATGCTTCCCTGATTCCAGCGAAGCAAAGGGAACTCCCTAAGGCACTGCACATCAAGGCAGCGCCTTAGGGAACCTCTTTTTGGCCTCTCAGCTTTGTTTACACTCTGGCTCTGCCACGGTCCAGACCTTCCTGGGCCATGGATTTGCTCCTTCTTCTCCATCGTGCTCTAAGACTCCTTTTGCACTTGCCCACCATTGCCTCCTGAGGCTGGGTAGTTGTCTGACTAAACAAATCTCACTAGAGCAGGAGAGCGTGTGGATCTGTTTAATCAGGGTATAGACAGAAATACACTCACCACGTGCTGCCTTCTTCATGATTTTCATTAGTAAATGGGACAGTCTCTTGGAATATTTTCCATCTTCCCATGCCACTTTCCATCCCCCAGGACCTTAACAGAAAGCATTAAGATAAATCTTAGAGAAACAAAGTATTGAACTGAGCGGTCTTTTCGGTGAAGTCAACAAAGACAACAGCCACCCTGGGATGCCTGTGGGGCTCCAGCACAGGAAGCAGCCGAGAATTTGGCACAGCCTTCCCTGGAGGCAATTCTGCACCCAAAGCATGAGGAGAACTTCCCACCACACACTGCAATCTACACAACTGCACAAGGGCATCACTGAAGAGCAGATGGTGCCAGGGGATCATGTGAGGACAGGGTACGCACATGCAGCTGTGCATTCTCACTCACGCTTGCAGACATGCCCGGCTGACATTAGGACTGTGAGCTGGCATCTCTCAAAGGAAGCAAAAACTCATGGCATACCAATACGAGTTGCTGGGGCTTCTGTCCTTGAGCTCGGCTGGGAAGCTGGAGACCATTCGACTCCACCCGCACCTGTACACAAACACAGAGCAGCTCCTGTCAGACATGGCCAGGTACTTGTTTAGACTGCAATGCCAGCTCCACAGCACTCTTCTCTGCCTGCTACACAGCAGCATCTGGCAAATAGCTGCTGGGTGCCTGCAGCAGCACCGTGCCAGTCCAAGAAGGAACCGTGTGCGGAACTGTCTGCAGAAGGGAAGGGGCTGGAAGGGGAAGGGAAGATCCCTTTCCTTTGGGATAGCCCCACAGGAGGCTTATGGAGCAGATTATGCTGAGCCTTTGGCAAGACACTGCTTATAGGCGCAGCTGTAATGAGAAACATTCCCATTGTGTGTTGTGATCTCTCTCTTCCTTAGGGACCTGCAGTGACTGGAAGGGGCTCAGCTGATGACGTGGCACTCAGACTTGGGTTGAAAGTTGCCAAGCTGGAGAGGTGGGCAGTTGGCTGGCACCCAGGCTTCTCGTGCAGGAGAAATCACCGGGCAGTGAAAAGCTGAACCCTTCCTGAACTACCACAACCACATATGAGCAGAGAGCGTGAGATGAAGGCTGGTGACTTACCTCTGGCATCCAGCCCAGGCTCAGGAACAGGACTCTGCTTTGGTAATTCACCAAGAGGACCTGCAGGCACAGATGTGATCAGACACAGGTGAGGAGAGCTTCCACTGCACCTTGGGGCCTGGGGTTTTTTTCTGCAGTGACCTGCGAGGACTGGCTGCAGGTCAGGGAATGACATGGCCCAAACAGCAAACGTATAGGTTCTCTCCTCCAAAGAGTGGCAAGGGCTGCCTTCCCACAGATATGTGACAACTCTCCAAATAAAGAAATACTCAGGACTGATCTGTGTACAGCCTTTGAGGCACAAAGAGACTTGAAAGACCCTTGGAGGTTCCTGAGTACCCAAATAAACTATGACGGCACTAACTTTTCTGCCTTCAAGGAAGCAGACACTCACAACTTACCTCTGGGTTTCCCCTGAGACACAAAAGCAGCCTTCATCCCATTGTCCGGATATGGAGCACCATCATCTAGAATCAAGAACAGAAGAGGGATGTTCCCATGGCATGTTGTGATCTCCTCCCTTAGTGGTGGGGGAGGGCTCAGCTAATGGGATGGCAGACTCAGGCCGTGACTGCCAAAGCTACAGGGTGATCTGGAGCCTGGCACTGGGCAGCTTTCCGAAGCTCTCCAGGCCACGTGCAACACCCCTCCGGGACTGTGTGGACGAGCACACCAAGAAAAGACACCTAGAGCAAACTGGGCTCCAGCCGGGGGTCTCTGCTGGGAACCAGGATTCATCTATGGGGAGCACCAGGAAGCCGGAGCAGAAATGCTCCCGCTTTTCCCAGCACACATCTTCTGAGCTCCCCCTAGGTCAGCCCCGGCCAAAGAGCGTGCTCAGCCAGCAGCAGAGCCACGGCCCGGCACGGCTGGAGCCAGCCCTGCAGAGCACTGCTTCCTCACGCCCTCGCCTGGCTCCTGCGCTGCTGCCCGTCCCCCCCATCCCAACACCCCCACAGAAGGCAGCCCCAGGGCAGCGCGGCACACGGGGACAAGAGCCCGGAGCTCTCGCCCTCGCCGCCACTCGGTTGTGGCCCTGTCTCTGCCCACCCACCTGCTGCTGGCGCTCGCCACGGAGCGGCACAAGTCTCCTGGGAACACGTGGCCGTCAGGAGGAGGAGGAGAGCAAGGCGGGCGGGGGCCGTGGCCCCCCACACTCGTGCCATGCTGCCACCACCACCGCTGCAGCCACAGCGAGTGCTGCTGGGCGGCACAGAACGCCTGGGGCACACGCTGAGCATTGTGAGCTCATGGCACCAGGCGGGGCGTTGTGACCCCACGTCCCCACGATGACATCTGTTCCGCCACCAGGGCCAGCTTCCCCCTGGGCTTGCTGTGTGCGCTGTCGTGCTGGGGGAGGATTCCCAGGCATCTAGAGCAGCAGGAGACCACTGATGTCACATGGACAGCACGGAAGTGTGGAATGGCTCGGCTGGGAAGCGACATTAAAGAGACAGAGACGCTGTCAAAGGAGAAAGAAAATCACTTCAGTGTTGTTTTTACTGCTTTGTGCAAATCTAGAGATTCACTTTTCTCTTTTAATGCCAAAACAGAAGCCGGTTCTTCAGTGACATTTCTCCTTCAACCCTCCCACCCCATCCACTCTCCCCTCCCATCACCCCTACCTCTCTCATTTTCTCCTTCCTCTCCTCTCCCCTCTCCTCCCCCCCTTCGCTTCCCCTCCCCTCCCCTTCCCCCTCTTTTCTCCCTTTCCCCTCCCCTTCCCCCTTGCCTTATGCCAAACTTACCTCTCCTGCTCTTCTGATTCTCTTGCCTTGCTTTCCTTTGCAATGCTATGCATTGCTCTCTCCATATTTATTGCCAGCCATTCTTTTCTTAGCTCATATTCTTTACTTTTTACTTGGCTTTTTTCTTCTATTCTCTTTGCCTTTCTTCTCTTTTCTTCTTTTAGTCCTTTTTTCTCTTTTCATATATTATTTTCTCTCTCTTCTTTTATTTTCTCTTTTTTCTCTTTTTATTTTTTTCTTTTTCATTTTTCTTTTTTCTCTTTTCTAACATTAAATACTTTTTTCTCTTTTTTCTTTTCTCTTCTTTTATCTTTCTTAATTTTTTTTTGCTTTTTTTTCATTTTTTCTGTTTTCTCTTCTTTTTATCTTTCTTTCTTATTTTTATTATATATTCTTTTTTCTTTTCTCTATTTTGTCTCTTTCCTTTTTCTTTTTTCTATTTTTCATCTTTTTTTTCTTTTCTCTTTTTTCTTTTTTCTTTTTCTCTTTTTTTCCTCTTTTTCTCATTTCCTTTAATCTTTTTTTCTTTTTTTTTCCCTCTTGTTTTTCTCATTTTTTCCTCATTTTTTTTCTCATTTTTCTTTCTCTCTTATTTTTTCTGATTTTAATCATACGTTTTCCTTTAACCCTCCCCTCAAACCCCCCCTCCCCTCCTCTGCTCCCATCCCCTACCCTCCCCATCCCCCTACTCTCCTTTTCTCCCTTACCCTCACCTCCCTTACCCCTCCCCTTCTCCCTTCCTTAGCCTACCATTACCTCGCCTGCCCTTCACTTACCTTCTCCTCACTTCCTTCTTATTCATGCTCTTGGCTTTTCCTGCTACTCAAGCCAAATCTCAACACTTGCCTGCTCCGCTTGCTGCTCTGACAAGTGCCTCTCAGCTCTGCTCGCAACTTAACGCCTACTGCCTGCCCTTCTCTATTCCCTTCTCGTGCCCTTCAGGCTTCTGCTCCCCTTGCTGAGCAAGCCCATGCCTGGTAGCTCCCCTTCAACCTCCTCCGCCCTTTGCCTTTCTCCACACAGATGCTTGCTTCTGGCCAGCACTCCTGCCCACTGCCTAGCCCACAGCCCGCATCTCTTGGGGAGACAGCAAGGTGGCCTGGAGCTACCCACACCTCCTCCCGGGCACGGCTTCTCAGCTTTGCTTCAAGCCCACAAAAATCCCCAAGGAGCTCCTCTTACCTTTGGGCTCAGCTTCTTCTCCTGCCGTGCAGCTCCTGTGCCAGGCCGGGGCTCAGCTCTTCCCACACTCCTCCATTCCTGCCGGGTTGCATTTTTTCATTCTTTGTCTTGCTTTCCTTTGCTCTGCTACGGTTAGCTTTCCTACCTGCTTTCTCTACATTTACACGCATTACTTTTTACTTCTTATTCTCTTTTTTCCTCTTTTCTATTTTCCTCACAGTCCTCCCTGTTTCTTTTTTGTTGCTTGTTTGTTTCTTGGTTGGTTTTTCTGTTTTAATCTTTTTATCTTTTCTTACTTGTTTTTTTTTTTTTTTTCAGCCTCCTGATGTTACTTTATATCCATCTGTTGGCCCCCTTTATCCCCCTTATCGTTTCTGTATATGGGCCTTTACCAGTGCCTCTTCTCCCCACATTACCCTATAGCCCCCCGATAGCCCCATATTCCCCTATACTTTACTATAGTCTACACAAGCCCCCTAGAGCTCCCCTACAGCCTTTTATAACCTCATATGTCCCACCTATACCTCTCTGCAGACCCCTATCACGCCTGTTTCTCCATATCACACCCACAGCCCTCCCACTGCTCCCTCTAGCCCCATATCCTGGGGGTCTTGATAGATGAAAAACTTAATATGAGCCAGCAGTGTGCCCTTGTGGCTCGGAAGGCAAATGATATCCTGGGCTCCATCAAAAGAGGGGTGGCCAGCAGGGACAGGGAGGTGATTGTACCCCTCTACACTGCTCTTGTGAGGCCCCATCTGCAGTACTGCGACCACGTCTGGAGCCCCCAGTACAAGAAAGACAGGGAGCTGTTGGAGAGGGTCCAGAGGAGGGCCACAAAGATGATCAGGGGACTGGAGCACCTCCCTTATGAGGACAGGCTGAGGGAGCTGGGCTTGTTCAGCCTGGAGAAAAGAAGGCTGCGGGGTGACCTCATTGCAGCATTTCAGCACCTAAAGGGAGCCTACAACAGGAGGGGAATCAACTCTTGGAAAGGGTAGAAAACTGCAGGACGAGGGGAAATGGTTTGAAGTTGAGGGAGGGGAGATTTAGGTTGGATGTCAGGGGGAAATTCTTTACAGAGAGAGTGGTGGAACAGGCTGGAACAGCTGCCCAAAGAGGTTGTGGATGCCCCGTCCCTGGAGGTGTTCAAGGCCAGATTGGATGGGGCCCTGGGTAGCCTGGTCTAGTGTGAAATGTGGAGGTTGGTGGCCCTGCATGTGGTAGGAGGGTTGGAGATTCATGATCCTCGAGGTCCCTTCCAACCCTGGCAATTCTGTGATATCCCCTTCTAGCCCACCTATTTGCCCCCTACAGACATCTGTACAACCACATTCTCTTATATCCTCCCCCAGCCCCCTATATCCCTCCCCATAGCTCTCCCCAGCCCCTCTGAGCCCCTTCCCAACCCCCCCAATGCTCCCTATAGCACCGTGTCCCCCCTAAGCCCCTCACCGCCCTCCATTGCCCCAAATCCCCCTAGACCCACCCCTAGAGCCCCATATACCCCAATCCCGTACCACAGCCCACTCCAGCCCCGTGTGCCTCCCTATACCCCAGCAGCCTTCTGTAGCCCCCTGCCCCCCCACGGCCCTCCCAGCTCCCCACAGCTTCCTAGCCCCCTCTACTTCCCTTCAGCCCCTGTATCTCTCCCGGAGCTCCCCAGAGCTCCATATTGATCCCACATCCATCCCACAGCCACAGCCCGTCCCGTACATATCCCACTTCCCCACATCCCATCCTGTCTCCATCCACATCCCCACATCCCAGTCCCACTCCCAGCCCCTCACCCCACACGGAGGTGGCTTACGGCCGCGCAGGGTTCCCTCCCCGGCCCGGCGGCGCTCTCCGTCCCTCCCGGCTCCGGCGCCGCTGTCCTCAGCACCGCTCCCGTCGTGCCGCAGTTCCGTCTCGGTGCTGCCCGGACAGCTCCGGCGCGCAGCGGCTGTGGGACCGGCACCACCTGAGGGGAGAGCCGGCTGCCAACGGCCTTTCCCGCGCACTGCGCCTCAGCCAATCGGAGCCGGCGGCGCTGCCGCTGACCGATGAGAGGCACGAACGGACCGGAACTGCCCCTGACCAGTGAGAGGCCGGAGCTGCCGCTGGCCAATGAGAGGCACGAACGGGCCGGAACTGCCCCTGACCAATGAGAGGCCGGGGGCGGGGCAGAGCGGCTGTGGGGGGGCCTCGGGGTGCTCTCTGTTGCCATAGGGGATGGGATCGGGGCTGTGGGATTGCGACTGGGATGAGGGAATGAGATGGACAGGTGGGTGATGGGCTCGGGAGGAGGGACTGGGAATGAGATTTGGAATTGGGATGTGGGATGTAGGATGTGGGGTCGGGACGTGGGGTTGGGATGTTGAATGTGGGATTGGAATGTGAGATTTGGGATTGGGATGTGGGGATGTGGATATGGGATGGATATGGGATGGGATATTGGGCAATGGGATGCGTATGGGATGGGCTCTGGGTATGGGGTGGACTTGGAATGGATACGGGATCATAGAACCATAGAATTGCTCAGGTTGGAAAAGAGCTCCAAGGTCATCAGATCCAACCGCAACCCAACATGAAATCTGTTCAGCCGTGCTTTGTGTCTCTGTGACGTCTGTAAAGATTGAGGTAAAAGACCCAAAGTAAAAGGAGGGCTGCAATCAGTGATTTCTGGGAACTTTGTAGAACTGAAGAACTTCTGAAACAAATGGATGTTTCTGTTCAGCAGAGGGAAAGTAGTCATTTCAAGATAAAACCTGCTGTCCAGAAAGCCTGCAGATGTACTGTGGAACATCCTCTCTAGGCACTAAGAGCAAGGTCTTTTTTCCCTTTCACTTTTCCTTTCCCTTTCCCTTTTTCTTTCCCTTTTCCTTTCTTTCCTTTTTTTCCTTTTCCTTTTCCCTTTCCTTTTCCTTTTCCTTTCCCCTTTCCCTTTTTCCTTTTCCTTTCCTTTTCTTTCTCATGTTGTGCAGATTTTCTCATTGAGTATCTGAAATGTAAGGGAGATACCCCAATGTAGTTCACCTTCTCTTTTTCATAAATAGTCAGTATGGAATATCCCAAACTGCCGTTCTGAATGGCACCACCCCAAAATACATGGTATGGGTTTTTGGTTTGGTTGGTTGGTTATTGTTTGCTTGTTTCTGGAGATATTTCATGTTGATGAGTTTTAATGGTGGGTAGGAGCCTCAGAGAACACCAGGGTAAGGACTCGAGAACTTTGGTCTGGTTTGCAAATTCCCTTGTATCCTTCTGGGCATGCTTTTAAGATGTTGGTCTTCCTCCAGAGAGATTTTTATTATTTTTTCCCTTCACTCCCCTTCCCTGTTCCCTCCCCTTCCCCGTTTCCTTAACTTCCCTTGTCCGACCTTACCTTCACTTACGTTTTATTTTTTATCTTTTTTTTGCCTATTGACTGGGTCAGCAGGAAGGACGTAGACACGAAGGAAGGCATAAGCTTATTTTATTGTCAATTTCAAAACAATACAAAAACAAAGCAGTGCCCTAAAGTGAAAAGATAAGCTTAGCAGGAAAGAAAATAAGCAGTGCAGCGAGTCTAATCATTACCACGTCATAATATAATGACATGTAGCATAGTGATAGTGATTAAGAAAGATGCATCACCAGTTGCCCTACTCCTTTATCGTCATCCAGATTCACAGTGGCTGGGGAGTCCCGGTTGCAGGAAGGATCTGGAGAAGCTGTCCCAGCAGTTGGGAACTCATACGGCGATGTGTCCACCCCGGAGGTGAGGTCTGCAGAGTACTAGGGTAGGCAGCAGTCAGGTGGAACATCCGTTTTCCTTTTCTCCTCTCGGTTTTCTTCCTGAATACCCTGTCCAGGGTTCAAGGAGGAGCAGAAAGAGCTGTGCCATCTGTTTTGGTGTAGCACGGGCCTCTTTGGCAAGACTGAGCGCCCAGAGCCCCGGCAACATGCTTAGTCAGGTAACAGACATTGCAGCAAAGTTCCCTTGTGAGCAAGGCTCCCCACCCTGACTTTGAGGTCGGATGGCAGGGGGAGTGGAAGCTGAGGGAAGCGGCTGTGTGGGAGGGCACAGAGCTGACTTGTTGGGAAGATGGTTTGCCAGGGCTGTGCGCTCTTCAAACTGGTGAGCCCTCGGTAGAGTTACGAGGAGCCCAGTGCTGTCAGTCCGTACAGATCCCTGCGTTTTGTGGAACTGAAGAGCCCAAACAGGGGACAGGTGTTCCTAAGCTTCTGGTTTTCTTTCACGTGCTGTGTGGTTGATATTCCTGTCTGTGTGACAGCGCTGTGGAAGGTCAGGAAAAAGAGAGGGAGAGCTGGGCCAGTGTAGTTTTGCTGCTGTACCTGGCAGCCAGATGATTCCCTGCGATCTGGAAATGGTGCACAGATCATAGAGAGCCAACCAGTGCAGTTAGTGGGAGCTATTTAATCCCCAAAGGTGCTGCTCTGCTGCTGTGAGTGGGTTCTATTGCAGAGGCAGCAGATTCAGCAGTGTGCTGCAGAGCGTGAATGCACGCGGGCTGCTGTTCTGCTGCAGGGTCTTGGGGTGAGGCAGCGTGCATCTTCATTTTGAGCTTTTCCAACAGCAACAAAGTTCTCCTGTGGCTTTGTTGAGCTGACTTGGGTGCTGTTTAGACTATGCAGTGTGGAGCGTACCGCTGCCAAATTCAGAGATGCTCTTCAACCGTTCTGAGATTCCTGTTGGGCTCAACAAAAACCATTGCTTCGCTTCTTGTTGCACTCGAGGCCAAGTTCTGTGGTTTGGTTTCATCTTTGCAGTGATGCTTACAACTCACTGTCTAGCACAGTCAATGGTGGAAATAGTGACTGGTTTTCTTGTTGTGCTGATTTTGGAAGGGAGGGTCTTTCAAGGCTGCCAGCGTGTCTGATGAAGTTTCTTTTCAACCCTGTTTACAAGGAGATGTCAAGCATGACTCTGCTCTGATGAATGTCAGCGTGTCCTTGTTTTACTTCAGAACACAGACTGAAACTCAGGAGACTTGCGTGAATAACTTCCCCCCGTATTTTGGGGTGGGAAGAGGGTTGGAGATGAACTTCAGGCGTACTTAGACTGCAGAGACTTGTTTCACGTTATTTAGTTTACGTCTGCCGTGAAGTTTTTGCTTGTCACTTCCTAGTTCTCTAGCTCCTTCATGCAGGTAGAAAATGCTTTTTGGATGCAGTAGTCTATTTCTGATGTTATCAGCCCAAGATAACTTCACAGCACGCACTGTGTGAGTGAAAGGTGAAACGTAAGTCTCCAAAGGTATCTATGGAGGGGTAGGAGGAGGAAACAAAAGTGAAAATACAAAAAGCAAAGCAGAAGGCAGAGCCGGCAGGAGGGGAAGATGGCAGAAGCACCAGCAGGAGGAGCTGGGGTAACATCTTCACTCTTAGTTTGTAGGATTTGTTTTCTCCTGCAACACTGTTGTATTGCAACAGCAGCAATAACAAAAAGCTCAGCTGTAGCAGACCCCATTCTTCTGATTTCTTTAGTCAGAAGTGTTTGTGAAATGTCCCAAGTATAAAGATCAGTCGCTTGCTTCGCTAATGGCCTCAGTTTTCCTTTGGTAGCTTCTGCCCGTTATTGGAAACAAGATTCCTTTCTTAATCCTGTCTCTTTCAGAAACAAAGGCTTGAATACAAGAAGTGGGCTGGTAATTAACTGTTAGCACTGTTATGCGTTGCTGAAAAGAGGGCTCTTCCTGTTCAGTTGCTTCAAACGTACTGTACATCTGACATGTGCCTGTCGTGTTTGTTTTCGTTTTCCATTCAGAAATGGTTGAAAGGATTCATCTGTGCTAAGCTGTATTTTGAAATAAAAGAGTATGAACTTGCTAAAAGGTAATACGTGTTGATGTATGTGGTTGATCTGTTCTTGAAAGTGTAATAGAAAAGCCAGCTGAAGTAGAGAAATCAAGATCACGATCATGCCTTTTTAAGGTAACAGTAAATGGAAGGATTGGGTGCCACTGAAATCCTTCTAAAGGAGCAACTGCATTAGTTATATAATACCAAAGAAATCATGGAGTTGAAGTGGCTTTTATTTCATCATATGATGCATCTGGTTCTGTGAGCTGCTGCTCAGAACTCAGTACTTGCTGACAAGTAAGTAGCATTGGTACGTGTAAAAATAATGTTGTTCCTCACAGGAAGGTCTAGGTCAAGCATCTAGAACTAAATATAGCCCTGCTTTCCATTTGACAGATTAAATTCCCTTTAGCTTTAGCTGCACGGTGTGGGGGGACTTGTATTATTGAGGAGTATTGATCTTTCTGGGTTTTCTCGCTCTGTAGATACATATCTACTTATCTCAGTGTCCAAGAGAGAGATCCCAGGGCACACAGGTTTCTTGGACAAATTTATGAAGCTCAGGACAACACAGAAAAAGCTGTTGGGTGTTACAAGGTAAGCGATCCACTGACCCCCTGTAATGACCAGCTTTCTTCCTTTGTAAATGGACTTTTAAAATGCATCTGTGCTGTGCATTCCTTAAGCTCAGAGAGAAAATGTGTTGTGGACAAATTGTATGATGTACATTTTGCATTGCCAAATCTGTCTATGATGTACTTAAGAAAGGATTCTTTTTTTGGTAGAATTGGCTTCAGCTTTTATTTATTTATTTTCCAGTTGATTCTTTCTTTTGTGTCCTGACTTGATCTTTGTGGTAACTGCTATGATAGTCTTCCCATTGCCCTTTGGACTAAGGGTCTGTGCCTGCTGTGGAATTGCCAAGCAGGGATGATGGTAATCTCCAGAACCCAATACAGAAGGATCTGGTGCTGAAGATTGTGGAGCTATTCTGCAATAAAGACACCAGTGATGGAAGAGCAAAATACTGGGTTGAGGAAGCTGCCAGGCTGCTCCCCAGGAATCCTGCTGCTCTCAGATTGAAGGTAAATTCCAGCTTCTCATCTCTGCTCTGTGCCTTGAAGAAACTTTCCGTATCTGACTGGGTGCTTCTAGCATGCCATCTAGTCATCTCACAATATTTCCTTGGCTAAATTAGTTTAGCATTAGTTTAGCATGAATCTATTACATGTTAATTTCTTTGCTGTCTGATGTTTTTGTCTAGCTTGCTTGAAAATTGCAGCTCTGAGCTTTCTCATGCGTTTTAAGGTTGAGGTGTTCAAAAATGTGGGGAAACTGTGTTAGCAATAATATCCAAGAAGTTGAGTTTAGATAGTCGCAACAGACACATCAAGTATTGCCTAAGCTGCTTTTTAGTTTTTTGAGTTTAAAAATGCAGAATGTAGGAAGTGCTGTCATTCTCAACTACAGTGTAAATGCTTTCATCAGTTATGCAGTGTCACTTTGGCACTTATTTTTATGTAGCACAGCTGCAGGGACACAGAGGTTCTCAGAGGCTTCTGTTAGCTTTCTGTTGTCTTATTTGGACCAGCTATTCTGTAACAAGGTGTGCTGTCTCTGTCTCAGATAGTCTGACAGTCTTAACTTGGCATCTACGAGAGGCACAGTGAAGTTTTTTCCCCTGTTATCTCGTTTCTAAGATGTTGGAGTAATTCCAGCAAGTCTGTAGTCTGTGTAGCGGAGGTGAGCAAACTGTCAGGTAATGTGGTTGTTGAAAAGGCTGATGTGGAAAAAAAATATATTAATACGTTGCCTTGATGTTTAATAGGAGAAGTTTCAAGAATATAAAGTCGAAGATGGCTGGAATGAGCTCTTTTATGTGACTCAAGCTGAACTCCGTGTGAGACCCGATGACGTCTACCTTAACATCAGACTTGTTGCACTGTACCGCTCACGCAATAAGTTACGAGATGCTGTGCTCCATGTTCAGGAGGCAGAGAAGAAAATACCTCTGGAGACAAGCTTGGAATGGTACTCCTGTGTCGTAAAGACACTTGAGGTACTTAACCATCTTTTGATCCTGTCATAATCTTCCATATCCTCAAAACTGGTCATAGTCTGTTATTTTTGTTCCACTGACAGCTATTGCTCAAGTGATTTAACTTTTCCAAATGAAAGTCTACTGAAGCCAATTGTTTAATGGGGATTTTCTTCCTAAAGTTAAACCTTGCTTATTTTCTTACTTCAAGTCTAAGCTGGATATAGCAGCTCCATCAGGGGGAGAACTGTTCAAAGAGTTCCTGGAACTTTACTGCTGAAGGATATGTTAATGCCTCAGCTGTGATCCTGGGTTAGGTAGCAGTGTGTCCTGGAGAAGTAATGTCCTTGCCTTCACAGAAAGATGGTGGTTCCTCATCCTCTGATGAACTTTATTCTTTAGGAATGCCTCAAATCAGCGCAGGACAGGACTTGGAACTTAATACAAAGAATTGGGGAGCTATCAAGAGCAGTCATCTACTGGCTCATTCTAGCTTTATTAAAATGAAGTTTGTTCTTTACTGGAAGAAAAGGAGGTTATCAGGAGTAATCAGCAAGGGGGAGGGCATGCTTGACCAACCTGGTAGCCTTCTACAATGTTGTCACTGGCTGGGTGGATGTAGTGCATGTAGTCTACCTTGCTTTCAGCAAGGCGTTTGATACCGTCTCCCACAACATCCTTATGACAAAGCTGAGGAAGTGTGGACAGATGAGTGGACAGTGAGGTGGGTTGAGAACTGGCTGACTGGCAGAGTGCAGAGGGTCGTCGTTGGCGGTGCAGAGTCCGGTTGGAGACCTGTAACCAGCGGTGTTCCTCAGGGGTCGGTGCTGGGTCCGGTCTTGTTCAACATCTTCATCAATGTCCTCAATGAGGGAATAGTGCTCACCCTCAGCAAGGGTGATCTGTGAGGCCCCGTGTACTGAAAGGCAGCCACACGGTCTCCCATGAGCCTTCTGTTCTCCGGGCTCAACAAGCCCAAACCTCTCAGTCTCTCTCCAAAGGAGACATTCCCGATGCTTTGAAGCCTTTGAAGTCACGTTCCTGATGTCCAAGTTACGTGCCCATCATGTGTTAATGCTGCTGTGCCAATCGGTGGGCTCAACAGCTGCAACAAAGACACCAACGTCTTTGGGATAGGCTTATTTTACTGCCTATGACAAAATAAAACCAAAGTCATATTGGCAGTGTCTATAGCCAAAAGAGAAGCTTAGCAGTAAAGGGAATAAGCAAGGCAGTGGGCCTACTCATTGCCACGTGAGCACAGTGGTGAAGAAAGATCCACGACCAATAGCCCCAGCACTTTACCATCAGCCAGATCCGCAGTCACTGGGGAGCCCCGTTTGCAGGGAGGATCTGAAGAACCTCTCCCAGCCATGGGGAAGTTGCACAGCAATGCATCCATCCCACGAGTGAGGCGTCCAGAGCCGCTGCAAGCAGCTCCAGCCTTTCTAGCACAGAGTAAACCAATGTACGGAGCAGTCCGGGGGAACAGCCGCTGCCCTCTTTCTCCTCTTGGTTTTCGCCCCGAAGCCTGCCCAGGGCTCAAGGGGAACAAAAGGCGTCGTGCTGTCAATCTTGCTGTAGCACGGGCCTCTTTGGCAAGACTGTCTGCCCAGCCCCCCCGCGTCGGGCTTCGTCGGGTAACGAACTCAGCAGCAAAGCGCCGTGACTTCCTCTGCCTGCCCTGGAGCCGCAGCCCGAGAGCTTTCCGGCCCCCGGCCTCCCTCTCCCTGGTCAGCGCCAGCGCCGCCAGCTTTCTTCTCGGACAGACGTGAATACAGAAAACGGCAGTCGAGTCCTCCGCCTGCGGGGCAGCGGCTCAGCACGGCGCTGCTGACCGTTCGAGCCGAGCCGAGCCGGAACCGAAGGCGGCCGCCCGACTCTGCCGGGCTCGAACGCGTCTCGATCGGCGGGGTCGGTCCCTCTCTTTCGGGGCTGCCCGGCTCGGCCAGGAGCCGCTCCCGGACACCGGGCGTCCCGCCGCTCGCAGTCAGCCGCCGGTTCTCAGCCGGCGGCGCCCCGCCGCGACGCCGACTCCGGAGGACGGCTCCGTTCTGACGCGGGACGGACGGGGCCCCGAGGCGCGGGGCGGGCGGCGGCGGGGACGCGGGGCGGCGGAGCGCCGCTTTCCCGGCACGGAATCCCGCGGCCGCCATTGGCGGAGAGCCCGCGCTCGGCCCCGCCTCTCCCGCTCTCCTATTGGTCGGCCCGCGGAACGGGGCGGGCGCTCCCGGCGGGGTCGTTTGCGCCCGCGGTCGCGCCGTCATTGCGTCATCACCGCGCGCGTCCCGCGTGGCCCCGGCCCGGCTGCCCGCGGCGCTGCCCCGCGCCGCGCGCCCGCTCCGCTTCCGGGGACCCGGGGCCCGCGCCCCCGGATCCTTTTCCTCCGCGCGGCCTTCCAGCCGCTCTGCCCCCGGCCTGCAGAGATGCCTCGGGTCGTCGTGACCGAAGTGCGGGACCGGCGCGTGGCGGTGTTGAACGTCGTTCCGTTGGCATCAGCCGTCGGTCAGCCCGTCCAGAGCCCTGTGCGGGGCCTTCGTTTCCTCAGGCGGATAACGGGAGGATGCCGGAGCCGAGGGGCGGTGGGAGGGAGGCGGGGACGGGAGCATCCTGCCGTGCCGCCAGCAGCCCGGGGGCCGCGTGCTGTGGGTGCCGGCACGAAGCTCCGCCGTCCGTCAGCACGGGAGCTGCGGTTCTGGTGCAGCAGCAGGAGCTCAGCGCAGCCCTGCAGAGAGCGGTCCGGCAGCACGGGAGGAAGATGACGGCCTGGAGCGCGAGTGCCTCAGCAGTGTCTGCAGCCTGCGAGGAGCCGAGCCGGGCTGGGGAGAGGAAGGTGTGGGAGTCCCGGGGAGGGACGCGCGATGGCAGCGTTATTGGCAGGATCAGCTGCTTCCTCCACCGCTCCCGACGCCGAGCACTGGTTTCCTTTGAGAAGCAGCCCACTGTCACATCTGTGGGGTTCCGCAGGACACACAGGCATGGGGTAAGTTTAGGTTGGATATCAGGACAAACTTCTGTGCGGAACTTCTACAGCCGTGGGTGGGATCCCCCTGAGCTCCCCTTCTCCAGGCTGAGCAGCCCCCTCTCTCTCAGCCTCTTGTCATGGCAGAGGTGTTCCAGTCCCTTCACCATCTTGGTAGCCCTGCGTTGGACTCTTTCCAGCATGTCCAGCTGTCTCCTGTACTGGGAGCCCAGAGCTGGACGCTGTTCTCCAGCTGCAGCCTCCCCAGTGCCGAGCAGAGCAAAAGGAATGGTGCAGAATACTGGTCCTTACCTGCTACAAGAGAAGTCAGGACTAGGGCTATGATGGGAGCGCATTGCTTTATGATTGACGTGGAGAACTGCTAGGAAGAAGGCCTGGTGGGCCTGAACACAGATGCCGGGTGGTCCAGCTTTTGTTTCACTGGAAACCAGGTACTCCGTGGGCAGCAATATGGAGATATGTTCTCCATGCAGTTGTGCCCCCGTGGCTTCTTTCTGATATGCTTGGGAAGTCCCACTAGAACAGGCTGCCGTGTGAGACAGAAGTGAGAGAGAAGCATCAGTTGTGTGGGTGGAGTTTTACTATCTCTGTGTTCACATCTTTCATGTTTGTCTTCTTTTTTTTTTCCAGTTCAACTCTGCGTGCGTCGGTCTGCCTTTGCTAAATCCTTTTCTTGTGGCCTTAGGCAACAATCGAGGGGGTCTCAAGTTTCAGCGCTGAGCAAGAAGCGCAGGCTCTCAGGAAGGCCATGAAGGGCTTTGCTAAGTTGATCTCCCTCCATGGTCAACTTTTATTTTTTCCCCAGCACTGCGAATGGCTGCTCTGGTGGTTTGATAGAGGGAAGCATAGCTGCTTGCACTGCTCTGCTGCACAACTGCCCTAAAAATTGTTGGAAAGTGGAAACAGAACTGCCCTTCGTGTCCCGAAATGCAGCTGCTCTGGTGGCGTGGGTCCTGGCAGCTTTGTGTGCATCGATGTAGTCCTGGAGCTGTTGAGAGCTGGCTGTGTGAGGGACTGGAGGTGGCACAAGACCAGAGGGCACTTCTGATCCTTGTGCAAGCATCCTGACTAGCTTCCATTTGTTTCTTGCAGGCACGGATGAAGATGCCATCACTGACGTCTTGACCAAACTAAATGTTTCCCAGCGTCAGCAAGTTCTGATCACCTCTAAGAGCACTACTGGCAGGGTGGGTGGTCTGCAGAGATGCATGAACGTGGTTGTGTCACTTGGGCGCAAAGTGAAAAACGACCCAATCTCTACAAGAGAAAGGTCGGCAGAGACTTCACCTGACCAAGGTTGTTTTGTTCTTGTTCAGTTCAGAGCAGTTGTTGATGCAAGGAGGGTTGGAGCCTGAAGAGGAGTGCTGAACAGCTCAGTTCCTCTGTCCTCAAAGGCCGTCCCTTCTGCCAACTCCTTTCTCCTCTTTGCCTTCTAGGATTTGATTGATGACTTGAAGTCGGAGCTGAGTGGGAATTTTGAGAGGGTGATCATTGGGGTGATGACTCCCACCACCATGTATGACGTGCACGAACTAAGGAGGGCTGTGAAGGTTTGGAAATCTTCCTTTTGTATTGCTTAAGTTCTGGCCAAGGACTTACTGCTTTGTTATGCATGTCTTCTCTCTCTTAAAGAAACCTGGTTGCACGTCACAAGCAGGTGCTGGTATCTTAAGTCTTGCCTTGGTGATTCCCTAGGGAGCAGGAGCAGATGAAGGTTGCCCAATGGAAATTCTGGCTTTTCGCACCAATGGAGAGATTTGTGGCATTAATGAGAACTACAAGCTTCGTAAGGAGTGCAAAAGGCTCTCTTGTCAGTTTCTTCCTGTCTGCGCTTCTTAATTGGAGGCTGTAGCAGTAATGATGATGGCTGGAGTGCTGCAGTGCTGCTGGGAGCCCTGGGCACAGTTCTGTACTTAGCTAGGTTACAGCTGGCAAATGTTGTGGGCAGCACCCAGGTGGTGGCCCTGCTCCTAACGGGTGCTGTGTGTGTGTTCTTGCTGGAATATGGCTGCTCCCTTGAGGATGGCATCGTATCTGACACATCTCCCATGTTTCGAAGGGTCCTCGTGTCCCTCGCAATGGTGAGCCAAGCTGAGGGGAGAAGGGGGTGAATGTTCAGAGCTGTGGGCACAGCTCTGCACTCAGTGGTGAGGAGCTCCAGGCTGGCTTTTTCTCACCCTGTGTGTCCCATGACCTCAAACCCAGCCTCTCCGGGGAGGGAACTCTGACTCTGGGTGTGCATGAGTGCTGTGGGCTCTTCTTTAAATGTCCCAGTAAAGTGGGTTGCTGCTCGTTTCAGAAGGAAGCCCAAAGTACATCTGAGCTGCATTTCATTTGTAAGCTAGTGTTCCCTTTGAAGGACTCCATTATCCATCCCCAGCAGCTTTTCATGAGTGGGGAATTCTCAGGAGTTGCTTCCAGTAGATGCTCTGGTGAACTGAGTCTTCTATCCTTGTGTCTTTGCAGGGAAACAGAGATGAAGGAATGTATGTGGATGATGCCCATGCTCAGCAAGATGCTCAGGTGCGTAGTAATGTGCTTCCCAATCTATTCTTGTGCAGGTGATGCGTGGTGAAGAGAAGCCAGCCTGTGAAATGGAAATAATGTTTTTAGCCTTGTTTGCAAGTCTCTAATGAGAGGTCTCTCGACAGGCTGGCTACTTGGCAGGGGCAATGAGATTTTGGCTGTGGGTTGCCGTGCCTGGTAGGTGCTTGTTGGAAAATATCCGTGATCTAGACAAGTACGTGCCAGCAGTGCTCTAGCTGCAAGGGATTTAAGATCTCCTGTACGCCCAGTCTTCTCCATGAGCCTTACTTTGTCACCCCTAATGTCTTGAAGTGCCTGTACGAAGCGGGGGAGAAGAAGTGGGGAACAGATGAGGTGCAGTTCCGTGTACAGAGGATGGACATAAACAGGTATCACCTAGTGAGAGGTAGGACCCCTGCACAGTGTCCTGGGTTTTTCTTTCCTTCCTTGTTTGTGTGTGATGCTTTTGTAGGAGCTCTGTAGCTGTCCAGTAGATGTGAACTCTTCTGAGGCAGCAGGTGTCCTAGAGAGAGCCCCATTGCATCCATTCCATTCTGGCTGTTTTATTCCCTCCTGAGACTGAAAGGGACTTGAGAAACCTAAGTCCAACTGGCTGCAGCTCCAGCATGGAAAGCAGAGATCATGAAGTGTGACTGCCATTGGGGCAGGGGGGAGAGGAGCTAAGAAACTTGATTGGCAGCACAAAGCAGCAGGTCTTGAAAATGGTACTAGCTGTGGTCGGCCAATTTGCAAGACTGTTAGCAGTGAAAATGAATTATTTCTGTGGGGCGATCCTGATTTAGCTGAGAGTGCTGCAGGGATGAAAGAATGTTCATGCAGTATACGAGGAGCTTGTTGCAAAGCGGTCCTTTGAATCTCTGTGACTTTCTGCCATAGTTTTTGATGGTACAGAGGCATTGCTAACAAGGACATAACAGCATTAAATCTGAGATGGTAGGCAGTTATTCAATAGATTGTTTAGTTCTTGTTCAGCCTGTGCTTTTTGTTGTTGTCTGTCTGCTATTCAGCTCAGAATACAGAACTATTGTATTTCTCATAAATGCTTAGCACTCAAATATGGAAGTGCTTCACAGGCATTAATTTTTGTACCTAACAAGTTTTACTATGAAGCCGCGAGTGTCTTCATCATTATTTAGCACAATAATTGCAGCAGTACAACAACCAACCTTATAAAAAATATTACATGCATTATTTTTTTTTAGCTCATCAAGGAAAGGGTTCTGTGAATCTTTACCTACACCTAGATCTACTGTGCAGTATACAAGATGGATACTCATCTGAAATATCTAGTGCTGTATCTATATGCAAAGTGTCAACCTAAATTTTTGGCTTTACAAAATTCTGATGACTATATTTTGCAGTAGATACATTTACAGCCTAGTTGTTTCTTCATTTCTTTTTATTTCCAGTACTTGAATGTATTATAGGATTCTATATGGGTTTATTTGTGTGGCAAAGATCACCTTTCTTTGTTTACTGCTCCAAGGTACTCGTTTTATTGAAAATTACTCATGAAGACTTATGATGTTTCTCTGAAAATGCTGAAAATAACTAAATGGCAATCTTCAACATTTACCATTAGAAAACAAATGGTTTGTGCATGAGATGAAAAGACAATAAAATCTGTTATGTTAACAGATAGATATCATTTACTTTTAAGCAGAGTACTATGAAATCTTTTACCAAGAGGTACAAAATTACAAAAGAAGCACTGAATTTACTTCAGTCATTTTTAAATTTTACTTGAGAGTCTGTCACGGAGTTATCTAGATCAACGTGTGCCCTCGACAGGGGGCAGCAAGCCCATAGGCCCCCTGGCCCAAAAACAGGACGGAAAAGGGGGAAGGGAAGGGAGATGGGAGCTGGGCCCAGAAACCAGAACAGCAGCAACAATCTAAGGAGGAAAACTTAATTTTACTAAACATGATATCGGAATGCAAGATAACACAATATAATATAATATAATTGAAATTGAGGCTAATAAATCAAATAAGAGAGAGAGAGTGTCCGAAACTAAAAGGCCTACTTTGAACTGAAGGCACACGGTTGGGGAGCAGACCCACACACTGCTAGGCAGTGAGCAAGAGAGCCAGAGAGCAAGATCCCATGACTCCCTCCCATGGCTTATCTTCCTCTCTGAACATGAAGTCCCCTGGGATGTGTAGTTCTTCCTTTCTTCTGAGAACCAGGCATCCAGAAAGATGTCAGTCCACGGAACTGGAGTATTAACTCTTTAATTACCCGTGCTTTACATGATGTTTGGTGTGGAATACCGATAACAAAATTATAAAACCATGACAGAGTACTGTGTTTTGTACTTTTTTGACTTCCAAAGTCAAAAAAGAGCTGATTTTGCTGTGGGAGGTAACTATGGTTAGGAGAGAAACTGTGTGCTCATTTTCCAGAAGGTAGTACATAAAAAATAAAGAAAGATCTTTGTATTCCTGGAAATTTGAGAAATTGGAGGGTCTGCTGTAGGAAATAGGATATATCAGTGTTTCTGTTTACAAGACAGTGACTGCTGTTTGTAATCTGTTAGAGGATGGGTATCTTGTCACAGAACAACCCTTTTGGACATCTTTATAAATGTTTTAGTAACTGAGCAATGGATCAGTGATGCAAAATACTTTCTTATCTAGCAGCAGCTCTTATCTGAATTTACTGTATCTATTGTGGAGAAAGCACGAGGTTCCAGTGCTACAGTGTTTGTGTTGTGAGCACTACAAAACTTTTTAAAACCACTGTTCATTTGCTCAGTATCAAAGAAAACATTTTAACCAAACTTAAGTGCTAACTAGTCACTCGGAGGTCTTCACTACCTAAAATTTTCCTTCATAACAGAATCTTTACAGTGTATGAGATAGAAATAATAAAATAATTTTCTTATTCTTTCTCTTAGGCATTTCCTGGAAACACAAACTCTGATAGTGTGGTCCGACATGATTTGCAACACCCAGTCATTGCTCGCTATGTACGTATAGTTCCTTTAGATTGGAATGGAGAAGGCCAAATTGGGTTAAGAATTGAGGTCTACGGTTGCTCCTACTGTAAGTTTTTCCATTATATTCCTTTAAAAAAAAAAAATGTAAATAGAAACTGTCTTTGAATTTCAGATTAAATCTGAATCTCAAGTGCTTTTTGCTAAAATGCATGAAGATATTCCAGGATTACTAATTGTAATAACTGGAGCTTAATTTAATATTTACTGTATCCTTTATTCTGAGTTTCTAGTTAGCTCTTCTATAGGAAATACAGCATTAGAATTAGTAAGAGTGCTTTGAAATCACTACTTTTGATCTTCAAAATTGTTTTTGCAGAAGACTTGAATAGACCAGTTGAGGAAAAGATAGCATTCAGATACATTTCATGCTGGGTCTTGAGAGGGAAACAAGACATAATTCATTGCCTGATGACAAAGATAAAAATAAAACAAGTAAAAATTCAATTGAAGAAGCTCATCTTGTCTAAATATGACATGTTTTTCAGAGATTTTTCCTTTAATATTTGAGTATAACTTTAGAATCTCTTCTAAAAAAAAAAACGAGATGAGCAATGGTGCAAGTGGTTAAGAGCACAACAGATCAAGTTTTAAGAAAAGCAAGTGTAGTTTCTAAATACCATTCCTTGAATTTGATCCTGTGGGTGCTTACGTGAAGTCCACATGCCTGCAAACTGTAAATGTCTGATGTCCTATTTCTATGCAAATTTAGTACAGTATTCTTGTAGGTGTTTTAGGGGAAATAAATACTTGAGATTTATCTTAAAAAAAAAAAAAAAAAAAAAAAAAAGTTAGAACAAGTTAAGAAGCACCTATCTTGAAGACTCTTCCATTGACATCAAGTGATTTAAGGCCTATTGAAACACTTTGTCATGGTAACTAGCAATTATGTTAATTAACTAGCAAAAATATCTTGTGATTTCTGTTGTTTTGACTTGGCTATGTGCTTTCATTAAACACTATTGAGAATCACATTCTGGTATTATTTTTCCTATTTCCATGCAAAGAATTAAAGCCTCATTTTAAAATTTAGATTAAACTTAGATAATTTTTTAACAGCTGAAATAACTTAGCTGAAAAATCAAATCAAACTTGCTGCGGTGTTGGTAGGGCTGTGCTGGGGGAATTCATGGGTGTTGGATACGTTTGTAAGAAAACACATTGTATGTGTTATCTGAGGAACTGTAGGTTATCCTACAACAAGTTGGTTCTTGTTCAAAAAGGTAGTGATCATCTGAAGTATTAGGTAGCACTGTGTACAAGGCTCTTAATGAACCAAATTTGCCATCACTCTATTAAAATATTTTATATGCTGTTTTAAGTGTAGCCAACACTATAACATGGTTGATTTCACATCATGATTACATTTTTTTACATTTAAGTATATCTACTTTGAATACAAATACAAGTATATGGAGACAGAAACCAACTTTTTTTTTTTAATCCAACACTTTTTTAAACAACAACAAAAAAAAGAAAATATTTTTAAGTTGTAGGTTTTTTTTTTTGTTTTTTTTTTAGCCAAAAATATTTACAAGCAAAAGGTTTTAGGTTTTTGTTTTGTTTCCTTTTTTTTTTTTTTTTAATTAAATTGATATCTAATGCACTGTAAGCACGTTACAAGATGAATTTGGAGTCTGAAACTAAATGTGAGGAAAAGCATAGTTGGCTAACAAAATGAAAAGTTGTCTGCTTGAAAGACTGCATATTTCTGGAGAAAAATAAAACACATCTATCAAGGAAATAATGAATCAACTAAAAAAATACTGATAAAATTTGTCTTCACAGACAACTGAAGTAAGAAACCTAACCTTTTGTTTTCCTCGAAGAGAAGCATTGAACTGCTAGTATTATAAGTTATTTCAGTATTTTGTTAATGACATTAATAATAATGTTTTACATTTATATGTCTATAGGAACTTTTTTTTTCTTTCTCCTCCCAAACAAACAAAACAAACAAAACAAAGAAACAAAAAAACCCTCTCCTAAAATACTGTTAGATTTTAGAAGCAGGAATCAGGCTGTCCTTGAGTCAGTATGCTGAAACCAGTAGACAGCAGCAGCGCAGTTGAGAAGAAAAGTTCACTGTCTTATGACTTCTTGGAAAAACAGAATAATGTTTGAGAGTTCCAAACTTGTTTTCAAATGCATTATTTGGAGCAACTTATGTAAAGTTACATTGTTCCATAGATATGGAATTCAGCAGGAGCAAAGTTTTTAGCCCTATAATTAGTATTGTATATTGAAGCATTGTCATTAACCAGTGAGATTTGCAGATTAATCCTGCTGTCAGTGAAGAAACTGACTGTATAGATAAGTAGCAATTTTTTAAGCCTGATTAAAACATGGGCATCTAATCCAATTTGTGAAAATTTTTGAAACATTACCTAAAGCAAAAGGTTGCTTAATACCTTACAATCATATATTTTTCTTCAAGTTTGTAGGTTTATATTGAATGCAGTCTTTTATTTAGAGAATATTTGAGAACATATTTCAGATGTAGAACTTGCACATTTTCTCATAGTAAAGGTTTAATTGGAAAGTCATAAACTTAGTGCTTAAGAAAAATATTTCATTGCACAATACAGCAATCTGGTTATTAGTCTCAGAGTATTAAGAACTCTCATTAAACCACATATTGAAATACGTGGTCATTAATTGCCATATTGATTTGTTCTTATTTTTCTTGAGTATGCTGATAAAATACACATTATTTTTTGTGTGTCAGAAATGGAAACTACATTCTTCCTTACACAGCAATGTGAATTAAAAAAAAGGTTCAACTTTAAAAGAGAATTAGAGATGACATCTATTCCCTAGAGAAGTTTGTAAAATTACAAAATATTTCCTTTCAAGGTGCTCTTATTCATTTAATTATTTGCTTGCCTTCTTGCTTTGAGATTTTTCTATGTTTGAAACTGCAGATGAGATCTGCGACGTTACTTTCTAATAGATCTCTCGGAAGTCACAAAAATTAATTAATTAATTAATTAATTAATTAAAGGCTCCCTCTACAGTAAGATTGAAAATGTTCTTTACATTTCTCTCTGTGAATAAGTGCTGATGTCAAATTTAGAAAAGATTTTAACTGTGTGGGAAGAGAAGCAAACAAAATATTTAACATTAAAAAAAAATATACTGTAGTCAACGGGAGTTGTAGCTTTCATTTTAAAATCATAGAATGACTTATGTTGGAAGGGATTTTAAATATCATGTAGTTCCAATGCCCTCACATGAACATAGTTATCAACCACTAGATCAGGTTGCCCAGGGCCTGATCCAGACTGGCACTGAATGCCTCTAGGGAAAAAGCATCTGCATCTTCTCTGGGCAACCTTTTCCAGTCCTTTACCACAGTGAATAAAAAATTTCCTCCTATCATCTAACCTAATTCTCCTTTCTTTTAATTTAAAACCATTCTTGCCCGTTCTCACTAATAGACCATGAAAAAAGTTGGTTTTCTGCCAGTTCATAAACTCCTCTGAAGTATTGGAAGGTCGCAATGAGGTCTCCCCAGAAAAACAATCCTCCTCTCCAGTATAAACAAGCCCAACTTCCTGAACCTCACGGGAGAGGTGCTCCAGCCCTCTGATCATCTTTGTGGCTGCCCTCTGGACTGATTCCAACAGCTCCACATCTTCACTGTCTTCAGGGCCTAAGACCTGGGCACAGTATTTCAGGTGTGACTTCACAAAAACAGAACTGAGGGGGACAACTTCTTCCTGTTACCCAGTTGGCTGCCCTTCTTTTGAGGCAGTCCAGTATACTGTTGGCCTTCCAAATTGCAAGTGCACAATGCTGGCTCACATCCAGCTCTTTATCCACTAGGACCCCCAAGTTCTACTTGACAGAGCTGCTCTCATTGAGTACTTCTCCCAGTCTGTTCACATATCTGAGATTGCTCCAACCCAAGTGGCAACACCTTACATTTTGGTTTGATGAATCTCATTTGATTTTACATGAGCCCGCTTTTCAAGCTGTTCCAGGCGATTACAGATATGGAGTGAAGCTGTGCAGAGAGAAAATTAGAAAAACCAAAGCCCAGTTAGAACTGAGCTTGGTCATTAAGATAAAAGACAACAACAAATATTTCTATAAATATATCAACAGCAAGAGGAGGGCTAGAGAGAACCTCCATGACTTGTTGGACACCGAGGGCAGCATGGTGACCAAGGATCAGGATAAAGCTGAGGTATTAAGTGCTTTCTTTGCCTCAGTCTTTAATAGTAAGACTTGTTACTCCCTGGGAACACAGCCTCCTGCACTGGTAGATAGGGATGGGGAACAGAATAGGCCCTGCATAATCCACGATGAGATGGTTTTGGACTTGCTCCAGAAGCTGAATGCTCAAAAGTCCATGGAGTCAGATGGATTGCATCTAGAGTGCTGAAGGAGTTAGTGGATGTGGTTTCCAAGCCACTCTTCATCATCCTTCAGCAGTCCTGGCTAACCGGGGATGTCACAGTGGACTGGAGACTGGCAAATGTGACACCCATCTTCAAAAAGGACGGAAAGATGATCCTGGTAGCTCCAGGTCTATCAGTCTCGCCTCAGTACCAGGGAAGATTATGGAACAGATAATCTCAGGAGACATAATGGACCAATTAAAAGTCAACCAAGGGATCAGGCCTAGTAAGTATGGGTTTACAAATGGTAGATCATGTTTGGCAAACCTGATTTCATTCTATGACAAGGTGAGCCATTTAGTGGATGAAGGTAAGGCTGTCGATGTGATCTACCCGGACTTCAGTAAAGACTTTGACACTGTCCCTCACAACATTCTCATGGAGAAGGTGGCTGCCCATAGCTTGAATGGATGTATGCTCTGCTGGGTGAAACACTGGCTGGATGGCCAAGCCCAAAGAATTGTGATCAATGGAGTTGAATGTAGTTGGCGGCTGGTCATGAGCAGTGTCCCCCAGGGTTCAGTACAGGGGCCGCTTCTATTTAACATCTTTATTAACAATCTTGATGAGGGGATTGAGTGCACCCTCAGTAAGTTTGCAGTCTACACCAAATTGAGAGGGAGTGTTGATCTGCCAGAGGGGAGAAAGGTGCTACAGAAGGTCCTGGATAAACTGGATTGATGGGCCAAGGTGAACCGTGTGAGATTCAATAGTGTCAAGTGTCAGGTCCTGCATTTTGGTCACAACAACCCCAGGCAACCCTATAGGCTTGGGAAGGAGTGGCTGAAAAGTTGCCTGTCAGAAAGGGACCCTGGTATATTGATGGACAGTCAGCTGAATACGAGCCAGCAGTGTGCCCGGGTGGCCAAGAAGGCCAGTGGCATCCTGGCTTGGATCAGGAATGGTGTGGTGAGCAGGACTAGGGAAGTAATTTGGCCCCTGTACTCAGCACTGGTGAGGCCTCACCTCGAGTACTGTGTTCAGTTTTGGGCACCTCAATACAGAAAGGACATGGGGTGCGAGCAGGTCCAAAGAAGGGCTGCAAGGCTTGTGAAGGGCTTGGAAAATGTGCCGTATGAGGAGCGACTGAAGGAATTGGGCTGTTTAGTCTGGGGAAAAGGAGTCTGAAGAGAGACCTTATTACTCTCTTCCAGTACCTGACAGGTGCTTACAGCAAGTGCAGGGTTGGTTTCTTCTCACTGGTGACAGGATGACGGAAAATGGTCTCAAGTTGTGCCAGAGTAAGTTTAAGCTGGATATCAGGAAAAGCTTCTTTACAGAAAGGGTTGTTAAGCACTGGAATAGGCTCCCCAGAGGCAGGGTTGAGTCACCTTTCCTGAATGTGTTTAAAAACCATTTGTTTACTGTGCTCAGAGACATTATTTAGCAGAGGGTTGTTAGAATTAGGGTAAGTTTGGTTAGGTTGTGGTTGGACTTGATGGTCTCTGAGGTCTTTTCCAACCTGAGCACTTCTATGGTCAGGCATAGTCTATCCTTGATGAAGCTGTGTTGGCATTCTTGAATCACCCCCCTCCCCTTTCTTGCACATGCCTTAGAGTAGATTCATGGAGGTTCTGCTCTGTGATCTTCCCTGGCACAGGTAAGGCTCACTGGTCGATAGTCTCCCAGATTTTCCTTTCTCCCTTTATTAAAAATGGGAGTGATGATTCCTTTTTCCACTTGCCAGGACCTTCACCTGACAGCCATGAATATTCAGAAATGATTTAGAGTAGCTTGGCAACCACATCAGTCAGTTAGTTCAGGACTCTGAGATACATGTTGTCCAGCTCCAGAGACTTGTCCATATTTAGTGTCATAAGGCAGTGTCAGACTTGCTCTTTTCTGACAGTATAGGAGGCATTTTGCCCCCCATCCCCTTTGTAGAGTTTCAGGTACATATAATATATTTAATACACTCAAAAGAGGGGAAAGGATCTTTACATTTGCAGTGACATAATTTAGCAGAAAGCAAGCCATAGGAAAAATTTATCAAAAAGCAAGTCATAGGAAAGAAAGTAATGTTACAGAAGGCAAAGTATCCACTGAATTCATTAATGCAAAGCTGATGGAATATTTATATTCAAGCTCTTTTTGAGACAGAGAGTAAAGAGACATGATAGATAGATGTCTCTCGTCATGTTCCCATTTATGAATTTTTTAGACAATCAGCAAATTCAAGGCATCTGGAGGCTATGACAACTACAATATATATTGTATTTTATCACTGATTTTTGAAGTTCATAATAAGCTCCTGCAGAATCATTGCCATACGAATAGTTCCTTCAATCACAATACTGCAGCAGATTAATGCATACAAAACAAACAAACAAACAAACAAACAACAACAAAAAAAACAGTAGCATTCCTATTGAACAGTCTTTGACAGCACTTTTTAAGATAAGAAGGAGAGAAAAGAAGAAAAATAAACAAGTCAGACCTTATCGTTTTATGAAGAAATGAACATTTTTTATGGAGATTATTTACTCCTTAGATAGTACAGTGAACAAAATCTTGGTCATGTGAATATTTACAAGAGAAAAAAAAATTAGACTTGGAGGTGCTGTTAAGGCTTAAGCCATAAGTATTTGAAAGGAATATTTACAATAACTGTTTTGAAAATATTGAAGTGCTAAAAATTAGAGCTTGAACAGATTTTGACAAGTTAATCCTATTTGCCTGTAGTGACTTTAAGTGAAACCATTGTTCCTCTTCACTATTAATTCCACATTCATCAGCTGTATTCATCATTAGAAAAATTTCTGTGATACTTGTAATTTCCTTTGCCATTGTCATGCTATTGCTACCAACTATTCATATCTCCATCACTCTCTCCTATGGTTGCCATATGTACTTCACAGAAACTCCATTCTCTCCAAAACTATATATTACATCAAAATATCACAGGGAATATTTAAAGTAGATAAGAAAGCCACTATTTAACTTGTGTGGAACCTAACCAATTTTCTTTTGTCCAGTGCCACTAGATAGATATAGTGGACATTTTGTTTCATCAGCCTATGCTCACAAACAAACGATCAAAAAACTGATGAAGTGTCTTGATGGCCACTGGAACTCCCTATGCTGAATGAACTATATGTCCATATGTATGTAAACATATGAATACATATTTATTCTTTTACACTTTTTTTTTCCACCTAAATTGTGAAGATACTTATGTGGTCTCATAATCCATGTAAATGGTTCTTTGCCAACCTCTCATAATATTTTATTACTCATAATAATAATGTTCACTAAACTGTCTTAATGAAAAGATGGACTTCTATGACCATAGAAGTGATGGAACTGCATAAAAATATTAAATGATAGATAGGAAGAAACATTTTGAAGCATATGTTTTGTCTAATCATGTTCTCATATTTGTAGCAACTGTATTAAATCATTGTAATTAAAATTGTTTTTCATTTTGGAGAAAAAAAGAATCACAGATTTGAGAAAATTATCAGCAGTCACTGTAAACTTAGTAGCTTTGTTTGTGACAGTGAATAGAACACTTAAGAGTTATCCGAAGCATCCAACCCTCTTTTTCTCTGTTTCTCTTTAGATATTTTTATTCTGGATATTTCTACAATTTCTATGTAATTGATTTTCAGCCAGCATAGTCACAGTTCAACATCTGCAAGCATAGCTTGGTATTTACTTTTTCTGATATTACAGGTGCATGTCTCAGTACTTGTATTAAAACAGTGGAGAGTGAGGGAAATGAACTGTGAAAACATTTGAAGATCTCTTTGAAAACATGCTCTGTTTGAAAGCTTAATTCTTTTCTAATGTACTCTCTAGCATGTTTTTTTTTTTTCTTTTTTTTTTTCTTATTTGTTTTTACATAGAGGGGACTTCTTATCTTGAAGATCATAAAAATTGGTGATTTTCCTCATTTGCTCCATGGTACTCCTCAAACAGTAGAGTTTTGCAGATTTAGGATCAAAAATAACTTTTTTTTTTTTTTTTATAAGTATTTAAAGTGTGGGTTGTTTACCTACTCCCCAGGAAGAAATAGTTGTGATTGTTTCTTTGCAAGTGTTTGTTATTCTGGTATGAAAGTAAGTGAGAACAGACTTCAGCTAATTTCTTATCTCTAGTGGTTAACAGTAATAGGTATGGGTCTATTTTGGTTCTGGCTGTGTCCAGCACAGGGCACCCCAGACACACACAGCAGCCCAGCAGGCCCTGTCATCAACTCAGCACCTAAGAATGGTACAATTTTTAAATGAAATATTAAAATTTAACATATATTTTTCATTCTTTTAACATATATTTAGTCTGATACAAAAAATGTTTTATTTTTGTATCAACTTCTTGAAACCACAGCAAATTGAGCAGTCCATTATTTTTAAATGTCTAGCTGTAGTGAAGTTACTGGTGGATATTCTCAGGCACCACAGGTTTGTGATCTGCAACAGCAATGTGTATCCCATACAAGTACATTTGTTATGCATCAGTGGATGCATAATCAAAGTCAGATTTAAAAAAAATCTATTTTACATGCATACATATCCCACCAAAATGTTCAGTTGCATACTCAAACATTTTTCAATTACACTTGAACACTTTTTTAAATCATTCAGCATTTCCTTTAGAAGAGTATGTATTGCTAGTTCATTTTTAAAAGATTTTTTAAGGTTTTTTGATGGAATACTGTATAATCAATGAATGTACAGATGTTATAACAGAATCACTGAATGGCCAGGGTTGGAAGGGACCTCAAGGATTGTGGATCGCCAACCTCCCTGCACATGCAGGGCCACCAACCTCCCCATTTAATGCTAGACCAGGCTACCCAGGGCCTCATAAAATCTGGCCTTGAACACATTCAGAGATGGGGCATCCACAACCCCTCTAGGCAGCTGTTCCAACACCTCACCACTCTCTCTGTAAAGAACTTCCCCCTGACATCCAACTTAAATCTTCCCTCCCTCAACTTCAAACCATTTCCCCTCGTCCTGCCATTATCTACCCTTTCAAAGAGTTGACTCCCCTCCTCTTTGTAGACTCTCTTTAGGTACCGGAATGCTGCTAAGAGGTCACCCTGCAGCCTTCTTTTCTCCAGGCTGAACAAGCCCAACTCCCTCAGCCTGTCCTCACAGGGGACGTGTTCCATCCCTCTGATCATCTTTGTGGCCCTCCTTCAGAAAAATTGATTTAGAAATACTAAATTTTTTTTTATGGGACACTTGGACTTTGTTTATCTTTTAGAAAGTCACAATAAATTAAATAAGATTTAAATACATTCCCTTAAATATTTTCTTTGCTCTGAAAGTAATGCTTCCCATTTATCAAATTGTATCATCATAATCTTATATAATATAGTTTCCATTTAAATAGAATAAGTTCTAAGCTACAGAAGATTATTTTTCAATGTAGTCACCATGACTAGCTATGCATTTTTGGTGGTGATTGAAGAAGGGCTTGTATGCTGCGCGTATTGTTTAAAAAAAAAAAAAAAAAAAAAAAAAGCCTGGAGCAGCAGATTTGATCCACTATTACTGTCACCACTGCTGAAACACACCACCTAACACACTATGCTAACACTGACTGTTAAATCTCTGTGAATATTCATCAAGTATTGAAGAATGTCAATGGATGCTGTTTTTTCCACATGGAGGAATTCAGTTATATCTTTGTTTCATGTGCACTTCTGTGTCAGATATAATTTTCACAGACTGCCACTATGCTGCCATCATGGCAACAAAATCTAGTGGGATATTGGT
This sequence comes from Phasianus colchicus, assembly GCF_987193195.1. Taxonomy (NCBI): domain Eukaryota; kingdom Metazoa; phylum Chordata; class Aves; order Galliformes; family Phasianidae; genus Phasianus; species Phasianus colchicus. Next base: position 257,460 of record NW_028325249.1, on the reverse strand, counting down.
GGGAACGTTCAATCTCTACTGTTATACTACTGATGTCTACCTCTGATATCATGGGCCAACAAAATAAAATAGAAGGCATTGCTTTCAGAGCAGCCTTTGCATGAGAAATCTATAAATCTTTCCTTTTCACATAAGTGCTTATGTAACTTCTAGATTAGAAAATTATTTTAATAAAGGAACCTCAAACTTTTAGAAGAATGTATGTAATTAGCGAGTTCTGAAAATAAATATATTTTTTTACATTATTAATTGTTTTCAGCATTTATTTTTCCAAACAGAACTTCATATTTCTGTATTGGTTGCTGGAAAAAGAATTATTGCTTAATTCCTTGCATGGTAACATCTCTATTTTTCTTTTTCAGAAACTTGAAGAGTGGATTTTTAATTCTTTCAATATAAACATGTTCTTACTTCCTTTCTTCCTTCGTTTTCTCTCTCCTTATTTTTCGTTATTTCTCATGGTACATAGTTGCCCTTTTGGTTCTAAGTATATTGAACAACTTGAGAGAATAACTTTATAAAACTATAGCTATAAAAAAGTTCTTTGTTACCTAAAAGATCGCATCCCTGGATGTGTTTAAAAACCATTTGGATGTGCTGCTCAGATAGATGATTTAGCAGAGGCTATTTAGGGTAGTCAGGTTAGGTCGTTGGACTCAATGATCTTTAATGTCTTTTCCAACCTGAGTGATTCTGTGATTCTATTTGTTTAGCCGCAGCTGGCATTTATGTAGCATGCTTTTATTTACGGATGCTCTTGCTTAGTGATGCATGTATAAGTGTGTCTGTCCCCCCATCACTTTACCCCTGTGTACATTCTCTTCAGGTAGAGAGAAAAGCGGTGATTCTGTTTCCTATGAAGACTAAATTGCAAACAATCATACAGACTGTTACTGAACTAAAGAAAACTGAGTTAGTTGTGTTGTTTTTGGTGACATCAGTGTTGCCATGGTACCAGAGGATCTCAACGCACCCCTTTTGCTTGGGTACTTCTTATATTTTTTTCTATGCCTTGTATAGATGCAGAAAATTGTACCATTGAACTGTCCACTGGACTAATGGGGTAAGTGGGACAGCTGTCCCTTCACCGCTGCTTCATAGCTTCTCTTCTTTGACTCGTTTCCTGAGGAAAGCCTCTGAACGGAATACAACTTGCAAGCATTGGTTGTTGGTTCTTTAGGTTAGATTCAGTGAAGCTTACTTATATCTGGTTAATCTGGGGAGGATTGAGATCCTCTGTATCTCTGTCACCTGTTCCACGTTTGAGCACCCTCACAGTGAGAGCCTTTTCATTCTACTAAGTGTCACCCTGGGTAGGGACACATTTCACTAGATGAGGTTACTCTAAAGTGCCATTTAACTGGACCTGGAGCTCTTCCACTGATGCATCCACAGCTTCTCTGGGCAGCTTGTTACACTGCCTCAACAGCCTCATAGTGACAGATTTCTACCTTAATTCTAATCTAAATATATCTTTGAATTTAAATTGTCCCCATTCTCCTGTCACTAGAGATCATCAGAAAAAGTCTTTCTCCATCTTTCTTAAGCCCACTGTATGTATCAAAAGGCTACAATAAATCATCTCCAAAGCCTTGTCCAAGCTAAAATCTCACAGCTTTTCTTCAGAGGAGGGGAGTTACATTCAGCTAGATTGAGTCAAGGTTAGATATCATGGGGAAGACAGAGACCCCCATGCTTTCTGGGAACGCATCCTCATGGGGACAGTCTTTTTCTCCCAGCTGGAAGATGTCCATGCTGCAGCATGTGTCTGGTGCTGCTTGTGCTCCTGTCACTGAGCACCTGTGAGAAAAGCCAGGCTTCATCATCTTCCACAATCCCAGTAAGCATCTGTAGGTAACACTCACTTTTTTTAATACTGATTGTAGGCAGTTCCCTCAGCCTTTGCTGCGACTGCTGGGTGCCCTGGACTCTCACCAGCCCTGGCTGAGCTCTTGCTCCATGTGGCAATGTCTTTTTCATACCAGGGTCACCAGGTAGGGACTTAAGAATCCCCATGCAGATTCTCAAGGTCCAAAAGGGGGGAAAAATAGAGAGAGAAATATGTGTTGTTTTTGTTGTTTTTGTGAGTTCGTTTTCTTAAGTATTACTCATTTTTTATTTATTGAATCAATTGTTCAATATGCCTCATCTTGAAAAGATGACCTTCATGCTGAACTTCAGGCTGCTTCATGTCAGAACCAAAGTCATCTTCTCCACATGAGTAGCCACTTCTGTAACTTGTTTGACACATTCTCAGGGCCCCAGTCAGCTCAGGTCCTTCTGCTGGATTCCTTCTGTTGTCCTGGCACAGCAGCTCAGAGAATGCTGGTCTCTGCCTTCCCCTATTCCTGAGGACTTGGGGAAGAAGAAATGACAGATTTTGGCAAGGGAAAAGGATGGAGATGCGAAGGATGGTCTCACAGGAGCTTTTGTTGTCAAAAGAATTACCAGGAATGGCCATGTGAGCCTGCAAGGTGGTACTGGAGTTGGGACTCCGCCAGCTAGTGGTAAACTTATGGGATGGATAGTTTGGTGCCAAGACAGAGGTGGCCATCTGGGGAGAGGTGGACAGGACCCTGCCTGGCCACCAGAGCACACAGCTAGTTTGAGCTGAAGGGGAAATACTTTGTCCAGTAAAGATCCCAGTAAATCCTGGGAAAGCATCCTTCAGGAATAATATTGCAATATTTTTTGGAATTTTGAATACTTCTTTCTTTCCAGACTTTTTCTGATAATTTGAAAATTTTACACCAATCTATATAAGTCGATAATTATTAAACTTGCTTTTAGCTTTTACATTATACAGTTTTTAATTTTTTACTTGTAAATTTACTTTCCCTCTTAAAAGCTCAAAACATATCCTGACTGTGTTTTATCAAAAAATATATAAACAGGTAATTTCTCTAAAATTAGAAATCTGTTACTCAATTTTCAGGCACATAAGAAGCTGGCTTATCTACAATGTATCTTTCAATTTTAATGGATGTTTGTGAGTCAAAGAATCAGTGGGATCGTATCTAAAGTATGCTTCTGCATAATCTTCACACATTAGCATTAAAAATAATCCTTATACATACCTAGGTGCAATTTTCCTTGATTTTTTTTTTTTTTTTAAGAGAACAACAGTAGTTCACAGCTTGAAGCAAGCACAATATTAAAAATCATAAAATAAAATTACAATAGTTTTTCTTAACATTGTTTCTAACAAGTTGCATAACTCATCAGAAGATATAAAAATCTTCACGTGGAAGATACATTTATTCAGTATATTCTATCATTGCTGTTTCAAAGTGTATTAGTTACTGTAAGCTTTCAGGTATTATTTATTTTTTCCCCTCAAGATTTAGCTTTTTGACCTCAAACATTAGTGAAAGATGCAGTCAGGATTAGCAGGTTCTAAACTGTATTGACTTTCAGGGAAAAAAAAAAGCACTGAAGTTTCTGTTCAGATTCTATCTGAAGAGACTGCTGATCAGTTCTTTATTAGAAAAATTTCCATTTTTAGTGAACTTTTGTCATAGGAAATACAGACAAAAATAATAGCTATTTAATAATATATTACAAACTACCAAAATAAAAACATCAGAAGAAAGCTAGAAATTACTTCATCAAAACTTACTATAGGAAGTAGTGAAATTGAAGTAATTGAAATTAAAGTAATTGAAAAATTCCTTCTTCAAGTCCATACCTCTCCAATTTTGAGATAGGGATGTGATGAGGGACCATGTCAAAGGCTTTGAAGAAGTCGAGGTAAATGACATCGTCCTTCCTCTGTCCAGTGATACCGTCACTCCATTATAGAAGGCCATCAGATTGGTCAGGCAAGATCTGCCCTTTGTGATGCTGTGCTGGCTGTCTCTGATCACCTCTTTATCTTGTAGGTGCCTTCGCATGGTTCCTACTCTATGATCTTCCCAGGTACAGAGGTGAGGATCACCAGCATGTAGTTCCCTGGGAATTTTTCAATGGATTAAGAACTGGTTGGCTGGACATGATCTGTGGTTCTGTGTCAGGGTGAAGGCCGGTCACAAGTGGTGTCCCACAAGGGTCAGTCTTGGGAACGGGGCTCTTCAACATCTTTGTCAATGGTCTGGCCAATGGCATCAAATGCATCCTCAGCAAGTTAGCAGGTGACACGAAGCTGAGCAGTGCAGTTGATACATTGGAGGGAAGGGAAACCATCCAGAGGGACCAGAACAGGCTGGAGAAGTCAGCCCCTGAGAATCTAATGAGGTTGCACTTAGGCTGGGACAACTCCAGGTATTTATAAGGGCAGGAGGAAGACCACCTTGAGAGCAGCCTGCAGAGAAGGACTTGGGGGTACTGGCAGATGAGAAGCTAGACATGAACCATCAGTGTACATTTGCAGCCCAGAGGGCCAACTATGTTCTGGGCTGCATTAAAAGAGGAGTGTCTAGCAGGGAGAGAGAGGTGATTGTTCCCGTCTACTCAGCTCTTGTGAGGCCCCATCTGGAGTACTGCATCCACACCTAGGGCCCTCAGCACAAGAAAGACACAGAGCTCTTGGAACAGGTCCTGATAGGGCTGCTAAGATCAGAGGACCAGAGCACCTCTTGTATAAAGAAAGAAAGGCTGAAGGAATTGGGCTTGTTTAACTTGGAGAAGAGAAAGCTCCAGAAAGACCTCATTGTGGCCTCCAAATACTTGAAGGGAGCTTATAAACAGGAAGGGAAAGACTGTTTACATGGGTGTATAGTGATAGAACAAAGGGGGATGGTCTTAAACTGAAACAGAGGAGATTTAGGTTAGAGGTTAGGAGGAAGCTTTTCACTCAGATGGCGGTAACACACTTGAACAGGTTGCCCAAGGAGGTTGTGGATGCCCCATCCCTGGAGGCATTCAAGGCCAGGCTGAATGTGGCTCTGGGCAACCTGGTCTGCTGGTTGGCAAACCTACCCGTGACAGCAGGGTTGAAACTAGATGATCATTATGGTCCTTTCCAACCCAGGCCAGTCCATGATTATATGTAAGCAATGCTCACCTTTAATCACCAGTGCAACACAATATGAACTTCTAGGAAAAAATAAATAAATTCTATTCCCCCATTATCAGAGAAGGGATCCTGTTGCCCCTTCACTACAGCCAATTTTAGTGAGGTTTGAACAGTCCCTACTTTCAGCATTCTTTACTTCATTCTTCCCCCCCTCGTTCCCTTTTCAAGCTTTTCTCCCTTTTGATTTCTTTCTTTTCCACTTTCTTCTTAAGAGTTCTTCTTGCTTTCCTTTCCTCTTGGCCTTTAATAAAAAGAATTTTCCTATCTAGATGTTATCATGCTTTTTTTTTTTTTCTCTCCATTAAGGTAGGAATAATCTTGTCTATAAATAGTGATAAGCATTTTCAGCATCACAGTGCATGTGTAGGCTTGTTCAGTCAAGAAATCAGACGATAGGACCAGCAGAATATATATTAACAGATAATTAATCTACTTCCTATAGTAAGTTTTGATGAAAACGCAGTTTTCTGCGTTCCCAGAAAGCATGGGGGTCTCTGTCTTCCCCATGATATCTAACCTTGACTCAATCTAGCTGAATGTAACTCCCCTCCTCTGAAGAAAAGCTCTGGGCAACATGTTCCAGTACTCTGTAACCCTCATTGTGAAGAAGTTCTTTCGCTTATTGGTTCGTAACTTCCTATGCTCAACTTTATGGCCATTTCCCCTTGTTCTGTCCCCATGGACTGCTGAAAAGAGGTTGGCCATGTCCCTTTGACTCCCACACTTAAGATATTTATAGACATTAATAAGATCCCCTCTCAGTCTTCTTTTCTCAAGGCTGAAAAGATTCAGGTTACCTAGCCTTTCCTCATAGGGGAGACTCTCCAGGTCACTTGTGGTCCTCTGCTGGACTATCTCCAGGAGATCCCTGCATTTTTTTGTACTGGGAAGCCCAGACCTGGATAGAGTACTCCAGGTGAGGCCTGACCAGAGCAGAGCAGAGGGGGAAGATCACCTCCCTGGACCTTCTGGCCATGCTCTTTTCAATGAACTCATTGGCCTTCTTGGTCATCAGAGCAGTATGTTCATAATATATTGTTTATGTGCTTAAATTTTCATAATGATATTTTGGTGCCCGTGATTAATAACAACAAGAAAATACTCTACATGTGTGGAATATGGTAGCCCAGCGAGAGGCTCTTTGATACATTTTACGTGTTTGAAAGATAGATGCTTTTAAAGGATAGATTCACGGTTAATGCTTTTTAGTCGTACAGAATTAGTATATGCATTAGTGCCCATACAGCAGCATAAGGCTCACATAATATGTTAAGAAAAGAATGCTGAAAGTGAAGATCCTCACTCTAAAAATGTTTTAATCTAAAAAGTATGTCAGATGAAATGGAGTTAATGTAAGTGAAAAAAGTGAGAAAAATTTCACCTAAGATTGCCAGCAATCATTAGTACAGAACCTTTATATTTTTAATCCCAGTGAAATGTTTTGTAAGAAGTGTGCAGAGTTGATCGTGTAGAAGCCATTGGCAATTTTGAAATATGTGTGAATGGTAAATTTCCTATGAATATTGTTGGCTTGATTTCAGATATATTCACAAGCATTTCTGTGGAAAGTACACTGCTATTCTGTCCAATGTAAATTCACTGACACCTGCTCTTAGCAGGAATTTTTTAGTAATTCAAGGCAGTAACGTTTATCAAAGTAGCTAAATTAGCTGTTATGAAATCACTGTTGAGTTTTTGTGAATGAGCACCTCTATGCACTATTCTACTTCTATTCTAGCACTTTTCAGACACTAACATAGGTAATAGACTAATGAGGCAGGGGAACCTGCGAATCCAAGCCCTGGGAAAAGGAAAAGGGGAAAAGGTAGGGAGATGGGTCTAAAAACAGCACAGTGGCAATGATCTGAGGAGAAACAAACTAATTTACTAAATAAGATATCAGAATGCAAGATAACATACTATAATGCAATATAATATAACGTAATTAGAATTGAAGCTAATAACTAAAGTGAGAGTGTCTGAAAAATAGAAGCCTTACTCTAATTAAGCTGAGGTGATATGGCTGGGAGCAGAGATGAGCCAGAAAATCAAAAAAGGGAAGTCAAGAGATCTACGAATGGTTTTTATCTTTCCCACTGAGCAGAAATGGTAACAGAACAGTGAGCAGTCCTCTGGGGGATATAGTTCTTCTTCTCTTCTAAAACAGGTACCCCGAAGTATCTACTATGCATGGAACAGGAGCATTAATGCTTTAACATGTACTACATGGTGTTATGATGTGGAATACTGAGAACAAAAATCTAAAACCATGACATATAGTTACACTTCCGTCACCAGAAAAAAGAGGAAATAGGGAAGTTCTGGAGTCTGAGTCTAATTCAAAATTGTTTGTAATTAATTAAATGAATTATTTTGGAATTCAAAAAGGAATCTCTTTTACAGATTTTGTTCACTGACCAAAATTTACAAAATTCTTCAAGTAGACACAAGTATAGGGCAAAAAATATCTGAACAAGCCTACCCAAGTCTAATAAGGTAATAAGACTGTGGGTGGTGACTTATTTTCCTTTGAGATTTGGAATTGGGGTCACTTTTGTCACCAGATTTTTTAACACCTTCTTCGAGATATTCTGATTTATTGTTCTTCAGAGGAAAACTGCTTAAATGTGGCATCACAGAAATATATTGGATTAAGGGCTAATACATTTTCCTAGCCAGATGAAAGTGGTGTTGTATTTTTAACATGTCAATAGTGCTTATCCATATCTCAGGAAATCCAACAGTGGAGAAATCAGGTTTAAAGTAATTAGATTTATATTTCTTATTTAAATGCATATATTTATTTTCAATATTGTCAGTTACTTTTTTCCTATCTTACCACGTTTTTGTCTCTCTTCCTCTTTTCCTGTCTCTCTCGTGCACTAATATATAAACAAATATATAAACATATATGTATACACTTATATACTGTCTCTTTCCTATTAATGGTAGTTAGTTTAGTGACTAAGGATGAAAAATATTGTATATTTACGCTTCAATTATAGGAACAATATGTTTTACTGTCTAAGTACCATTTCTTGTCATGGTTATTATCGTGATATTAAATAGCTGAGAGTCATTGTAGAAGGAACATAAGTCATTACCATCTTTCTATACATAATGACTCTTAAACATAATTGCTATGTAATCTTTAGGTGAATTATTATATTGAATTACTATATAGGCCAGTGCACATGCTGGTAGCTTAGCTAGGAATAAAAGAAAGCTACTCAATCAAAGATTAGTCCTGTTTCTTTTTTAATTGAATGATTTCAAAGCATAATATTCAGGGCCGTGTTTTAGAAATATGTGATACTTTTACTTGACTCTGTTAAAGTGTGTGATATTAATTTATGTAAATTGATAATGAAACGAACATAACTGCATGACTGAAAGACTGATCCAGGTATGAAAAGGATACTTGTATTTCATGAGCTACATATTGAGAACCCACAAACCCACAAAAATCTAGTCAAAGTCTTGATTAGAATGTGAGTCACATGCTTGACAGTCAAGGTAACTTATGCTGATGTTACAAAGAGATACCAGCTGATCTTAGGGGAAAGGTGATATGTTCTACATAGGGGACTTTACAAACAGCAGAAAATTAAATTCTTTCCTTTGACCTCCTTCATAGGATGCGAAGTCAATGCAGTATTTATTTCAAATATTCCTTTCATACGCATCAAAAAAGTACTACTGATTGATCCTCAGAGGCAGAATTACAATCTGTGACTGTCCTCAAACATGCTTATATGTCCTTCTACTTGAATGTGAAAGCTGTTCTCCTTCCTAGGAAAATGAAGACAGTTCTAAGCACCTGGTCTTAAGTAGCTTAAGAAAAAGAAAGAAAACAATATAATGAACATAAGATAATGGAAGGTAGGTTTATTTGTTTGTTTGTTTTAAAGTAAATAATCTGATTTCATGCTTCTGTTTCTTTTGAAGCTTTATTATTTCAGGAGGTTTTTGTTCCTTTGGAAGAGATACTATTCCTCTGTGATTTCCCTGTAGTTCTATTCATGTTTATATGAAACAAAGTACTCCAAAATTCAGAAAGTCTTCTAGGTCAAATGCCCCTGAATAGATCTTAGCATCTGAAATAGGAGGACTTCTGTATCTTAGCAAAATAGATTAAGATGTAAATATCATTTAATAACCAGAAAAAGAAAAGAGCAATAGAGAAGAATGACAAGATTTTGATAGAGTGATTTAAATACATCTTTTCCTTACAAAGAAAATGATTTAATCATTTACTGTTATATCATTGAAGCGAAGTGAGAGATTTCTAAAGACTGTTAGATGTTCTGGAACTAGAATCAGAATGAGCTACGTTCATTCCAGTAAAGATAATCTCTTCTTTGATATGTATTGTGTGGATGTTTCAAAGCATTCCTCTTTCCCTGTTCATAATGAAGTTGTTGTCCATGAAGTGCCTTCCTTTCATAAGCAATTCACTCTGCTTCTTTTTGATGTTCCTGTTCAATAAGAACTTGCTCTCTTTCAAAATGCTCTCATTCCATCCTTTCCCTCTAGATTTTACCTTTCTATTTCTAATTGCTCCCTTTCTCTTTGCAAGCATTCTTCTGGCTCATACATTATTTGTACACATTCTCTCTCATGACACTCCCTTTCAGCAATTTCTGTATTCTTTCAGAGTTCAAGAGCTCACTGTATTCTCTCCAGCAGAACCATGTGTTCTTGCAATCTCTTTTCCTTCATCTTTCCAAAAGACAAGATATCCTCTCTACTCATGTATTCTCTAAACTACACTTTATCTTGAATAATACACTCTTTGTTCCTCTACATCTGTGGTTTATTAAACCTTTCCCTTCTAACTGCCCTAGTGTGGCCTTGATTTCCTTTTGTTTAATCTAAAACTACAACTCAAGCTTTTACCACTTCAGGTTTTCTTCAGGTTTTCTTTTTTAGTTGTTTCTTGATTAGGACCATTATCACTCTTTCTCATCTTTACCCTCTGTTTTCTCGAGTTCTTAAGTTTGTTTTGTTTTATTTTTGTTTGTTGTTGTTGTGGTTGTTTTTCCAAATTTCCTGGATTGCTTCTATTTTGCTTGATGAAGTTTTTCAGGCTTTATCACTTGGTGCGGTTTGTTTATTCCCCATGCTTCTACCTGAAGCAGATTTCTCATCATTTTTCATCAGCTTCTTTTTGGAGGGGTCACCTTTGACTTTCTGAAAAGAAATTTACACTGATTTGGCTTTTTTTCATAAGAACTGGATTAGCTGTGAGAATAATTTCCGTTCATGTATTCATAAGTAAGGAACTGTAAATTAGTATGCAATATTGGTGATATTGCTGCTGAAATAATTCTTCAGTGTAGTTACCATACAGGAGTTTAAAATTACTGGTTTGTCCCTTAAAGAGAGTGATTCATACTTCTTGCTATTCTTCTGTGCAAATAAATTATCCAAGTGAACATAAACTGAAAAAGCTGCAGAAGTATTTTCAGCTCTTTGTTGAATATTGTCTCCTCAAAAGAAACCAGACTGGCTTTCTCTAGTAGAAAACTAGCACCAGCCTCTGAGGGACACCATTCATCACTTATATCCATCCAGACATTGAGGCATTGGCCATCACTCTTTGGACTCGATCCTGCAGCCAGTTCTTCGTCCGTCAAGCAGTCCACCCATCAAATCCATATCTTTCCAATTTGGAGGGAAGGAAGTTGTGGGGTACCATGTCAAAAGTCTTACTGAAGTCCACACAGACATTAATGACTCTTCCCTTATCCATTGACACAGGGACACTATCATAGAAGGCCAGTAGGTTGGTCAAGCGGGATTTGCCCTTGGTGAAGCCATGCTGGTTCTCCCGTATCACCTCTCTGTCTTCCATGTGCCCTAGCATATCTTCTGGAAGGATCTGTTCCACAACCTTCTCTGGCACACGAGAGATACTGACAGGTTGCTAGTTTCTGGTGTTGTCCTTTTTACTTTCTTAAAAATTGGTGTGATGTTGTCTTTTTCCCAGTATCCAGGGCATTCAGTTGACTGACATGGCTTTTCTAATATGTTTGATGCTTGGCAACTACATCAGCCAATTCCGTCAGGACTCTGGGATGCATCTCATCAGGACTCATAGTCTTGTGGATGTTCAGATTCCTCAGGTGATCCTGAACCTGATCTTTGTTTACAGCGGGAAGGATGTTTCTTCTCCAATCCCCTCACTGTGAACCAGTATTTTGAGGGCTGTGTGCTGTGCTGTGCACTCATCAGAACAGGCTGAGGTAAAAATTTTTTGAGTACCTCAGCCTTCTCCTTATCTGCTGTTACCATCTTGCCTGTGTCACTCTTTCGGGGGGGTACACCCTCTTGGACTCACCTTTTCTGGTTGAGATACCCGTAGAAGATTCATTTCAAATACATATTTTTATTTTTATTTTATTTTTATTTTTTGTCATTTATTTATTAAATTTATTGCTCCATGGCATTTATTCAGATTTAGCAAGGCCATCCAATGATTTCATGTAAAGCCAAACATTCTGAGAATTGTGCTTTCTTTTCAAATGAAGAAAAACCACTTACATGTACATGTAAAATTTGAGAGAACTAATCAGCAATACCACTTGTAGGTGAGGAAACAGTCTGATTAAAGCAGGGGAGCACACTGAAGAGATGTGAGACTAGGCACTTTAAAAATTTAGAATACAAATTTTTGCCAAATATTTAGTTAATAAAAAACCTCAGCACTGGGCGTGGAGTCTGGACATCCTCACTTCTAAACTTGTCTTAGCCACAGAACCTCTCTCTTTTGCCACTTCAAGCTTTACATTTTCTTGCTTTGCATTTCAAATGTTAAAATAATCAATATTTAAAATATAGTTTATATGATGGATCTGATCCCTAAAAATTGATTTCAAATAATCAATAAAAGCCAAATAGAACTTTGTCTCAGGTTTTGGAAATACATACAATGATAACATGGCTATCTAGATGCACAGAAACAGAACTGAGGAAAAAAAAGATATTACAAAACAACATTCTCTTTTTTAAAATGTTTTAACTAAAACTAAAACGTTTTAAGTAAACTATTCACTTAATTTGCAGAATTTTTAGACTAGCTTATTTAAAGCACTGCAGGTTATGTGGGGAATATATTCTGTCATAACACCGTAGCTCATAGTTTCCTAAATTTCCAAATTAAGTGAAAACCTGATGGCATAGAGATTACTTACAGATTGTGATCATGGTCAAAACGGATTTAGCTTGGGGAAAAGTAATTTGTTTCCAAACAAATAACATGAGATGGAGAGAAACAAACACAGAGAGCACAGAGCCTATGTTACTGCCTGCTTTTCAGGCCTACGCCACCCCTCCATTTCTGACCCTTCTAACTGTCTCAGAGCTGATCGTCTCTGCTGACCTTTCCTCCTCACACCTTTCCCTGCTCCAGCACAGGCTCTCCAGAACAGCACAATGAACTCTGCTGGATGCACCTCCTCCCCGAGCTACTTGCAGGATTGTTTCTCACTCTTTTCCTCTTAATGCCAGGCAGCATTTTGGATTTCCAAGCTTTCTTCATCCCAAGGCACTTGCCCATGGTTGAGGGGCCTGACTGCACCCTGTGGTGGGGTCAGTGGAGCCAGCTGAAACAGCTGTGTCTGGCACAAAGCAGCTACACCTCACTTCTCACAGCACTGTGGCAATCTGTGCTTGCTGCTTCCTCAGCACCTGAATTTGGTACACTCACTCAAAAGTATACTTGCTTTTCTAGGGCGTACATTATTCCCTCACCTAAAATCTAAGAAATGACTGTACTATGTTGTTATGTTGTTGCTAGCTTCTCCCCCACTCCAGCTCTCTCTCTCTCTTTTTTTTTTTTAAAAAAAAACTAATAGATGGAAAACGATTCCTAAAAGATTCAAGTTTATTTGCAACAGAATTTTCCTAAACTTAATTTTACACTGTATTACAAATCTTAGAATATTTAACATTTAGTCAATTGGTAACTAGTTATTTACAAGTCATTTGTTAATTTATGCAGCATGAGGTATCTGATTTATCTGATTCTGGTATGTCTTTCTTCTTATTATTAATTTCGGCAGTCAGGATTTTTTAAAAAAGGAAGTGGTGATATTTTGAGTCTAGCTTTGCTTTGTATCAGGCTGCTAGTTGTATCAATGAGTTGAGATGATAGCCTTTATGGACTGAATAAAGGAAAATTTAGATACCAACAGAGTGCATCTCTGCTATTAATGGTTTCATGTTTTCTTACTGGTGTAGAAGCAGGCAACGGAAATTTTAATATACAAAGTTAAAGGCCCAATGTTTGTTTTACATCACCTACTTGCTAGTTAAAAGGATCTATAACAGCACAGAGGAGTGTGGTTTTCTTGCTATTCAAAGACCCAAATTCCCCAGGAAAGGATTGGTAAAAAATGGTGAATCTTGTGTATATTTTTCCATATATATAAAATGAATATTTCCCTTTTCCAGTAAGAACAGCTATTCTTATTATAACTAGCTTAATATTATAACTAGCTTAGTAATATGATCTTCACTATTAATACATTGCTATTCTTCAGTGAAGTTTATCCGTTCTGTTAGAATTAGTGTAAGAAAAACTAAAATAGAGCTTGAGAGTACTTTGAAACCATGTTTACAAATGTTCAGAATACCTGCAGGAAACATCTTTACAGCGGTTTGATAAAACTTTGTAAATACATGTAATGCAATGGTACAAGCACCGGAGCCAGGAATGGTGGTTGGAAGTTTTCATTTTGTTGCTCGCATACTGTTTGAATTTAGACCTAACAACTCAATGTCTATGAAACTCATTCTGTCTGTAAAAAGGAGATAATATCCATTATACCCTCAGAAGTCTGTTCTCAGTACAAATTTTTGTACTGATCCTTTAAAAATAAAAACAATAGATGCACTGTTTTTACATCTCTCTTAAAATATAAAATATAAATAATTACTATTTATTTATTTATTAAAAGAGAGACTCAGTGTCCAAATGAGAGCATTATGATAATCTAGTAAGAAGTAAGAAGTAATCTAGTAAGAAGTAAGACACAGAACAGACTCCTATGAAACAGTTCAGTTAATGAGTTCTCAGTCAGGGTCATAGTGAAACATTTAGAAGGTTATTCACTCTTAATTTCAAAACTTATAGTAATGGAAGACAGAATTGACAAACACCCTACAGAAGATCATCCAATAGTTAATAATGTTTACTCTTTAAAATAGGCTTTATTTTCACCTAGGCTATATCTGTTTTGATCCTCTAGGAATTGGATCTCATTGTGCCTTTTGCTTTGTATTAAGGAATAGTTCAATGTTATGCATGTCATCTCCTTTGCAAGTTCCTGGCAAATTATGATGAAACGGATACACTTGCAGAACATCAAAGTAATCACGTAATTAAGCCAAACTGGTGGTTTGTCTGGAACAGCTTGCAAAATGACAATGTGATCTAATTTGCAATATCTGTATAGGTTTGGTTTTAAACGTGCTGGCATATTTTTTAATTAGATCTTCTTCCTCTGTCACTGGTGTAAAAAATCAGACTTAAATAACAGTGTGGGTTTCTATTCTGTTTTTGTTTCCAATTATCAGTCTCATTAACTTATTATTATCTAGCTGGGATTGTATATTGTACAATAACAGAAAACTTCCTCACAGTCTTTGTACTTCATATAAAATCAGCTGTAACTTAATTCACAATGACATAAACAATGTGATAACACCATAGCTTATGCTTCCATTTAAAATTTATCATTTCTATTTTTGTAAAATAACATCAGTTCGTATAATCTGTGTACAATTCAGTCTGATTGCTTAGAATAACTTGTTACAAATGTTAAATAGCTGTCATGCTAATATATCATAAGACATGATGAATAAAAAAAAAGTTTTTAGGAAGAGTGCCACAAGAGCTCAATCCATCTTTGAAGAGACACATTTTTTATAAGGAACCTATTTCATACTCATACATAAAGCACAGTTGTTTAGCTTTGTTTATCTTTGCAGAAGCTTGCTTATGAATAGAAATAACACATTTTATAGAAGAGAGAAAGGAAGGTAGAAAGAAAGTAGCAGTAGCACATCCTTCTTTTCATAAATTCTCTTAGAAAGTTAACTGAGTTTCACTGAAGGGAATGAATCAATGGTCCTTTATAAAGAAAAAATCAATTAGAAAGTCATTACATAAACGTTAGCATTCAAAAAATAAAATTATATATTAAAGCCAATTAGACTGTATGTCAGAACTACGGTGAATTGCACTTGCATTGATGTATGCAAAATCATTAACAACCTCCATGTCCAAGAAATGTAGAGAGTGAAAAAGAACACGTTTATAGACAACTGAATTTTCTTTTGCAAGCTATCTCAAGCAGCAGATGACTTCTCTGGGCTTTTTAAGAGGTTTACTTTGTCTATCTCAAGTGTTACTGTTGTTACTGAAATTAGAACACTTGAGGCAACACATAAGACAACAGCCACTCCTGTGGCATCCAGGAGGGCTATAGGAAGAACAGGAATCCCAGTAGAGTCTTTCTCCCAATAGCTTGCTGTAGTCCTGGTGTGATTTGTGTTTAATGCCACACTGGAGAGGCAGATGGTGTTAAACATTGAGAAGGAGCACTACTGAGCATCTCACAGAAGAGCTGAAGTCCCCTCCTGTGGATGCAATGGGACAGTCAATCTTATTTATTTCCTTAATGACAGCAAATAGGCTAGCTAACTTTTCGTGTTTGGGTCTGCATCACAGAAGATTAATGTATCTAACCCTGATGGGTTTGTTCTGAGCAATCAGAAGCAGAAGAAATCTCTCCCTGTAAGTCAGATGCTGTAGCTTGCAAAATTAAACATTCCGATACAGGTTGTCACATCATACAACCACTGCAAGGGATGGGGCATTTCAACTGTATCACAGTTTCAGGATTTTTGTAATTGGTATTTCACATCTTAACATCAGGTAGTGCACTGGGAGTTAAAGAGTTAATGCTGCAGTTCTGTGGATTGTTGATATTTCTAGGTATAGCTGTCTCAGAAGACAACTATATAGCCCAGAGGACTTTACGTTTTTATTTTCTGTTTGGATGGGAAAACAAAACTGTTTGCAAATCATGAGACATCTCCTTTTTCCTTTCCGCTCATCTCTACAGCGTGTGTGCTCCCTAGCCATCTCACCTTCAGCGTTAGAGTAAGGCCTTTGTTTTTTGGACACTCTCATTTTATTTGATTTCTTAGCTTCCATTTCGATTATATTATATTATATTGTGTTATCTTGCATTTCAATATCTCATTTAGTAAATCAACTTTTCTCCTCAGATCATTGTTGTTTCATTTTTAGGCCCATCTCTCTACCCTTTACCCTCTCTACCCCTTTTCCCCTTCCCCCTTTCCCAAGGTGTGGGTCTGTGGGTCCCCCTGACCCATTAGTCATGGAACCAGGCTGAACTGGCCTGTAAACCATTGACATACTGCATCTACCATTAGAGGTTCAATCCTAAACACAGTAGATAGAGAGAGAAGGAGACACAGAAGTCTGAATTCATTACATATGTTTCTGAACACATATTCAACATAATACACATTTTAGTTAGATATAACTGAAATGCAAATGGCATGCATTTCATTTCAGAAATGAGATGCATTTCTGAGCTGAGGTAAAAACTATGTTTAGTTAGAAAAGCTGAATTAGGGTACTTAGTGCCAGAGATGCTTAAGTAACAAAGACATCCCTATAGCTCTGTAGATGTGAAGGAGGTATGAGATGAGACAACAACTGCTGGACAGACAAAATGCCTGAGTGTGCCTCAGCTGGTGAAAGATACCTAAATTCAGAAACATAATTTGTCCTAGGTTCCTAAAACACTTCAGTATGAGATGTATACTGTCCTAACGCTATCCATTTATCTTCTAGCAATATGTACTTAGATTAGACAAGTTTGTATAAAAGTCTAATCAAATGTTCTGATAATGGTTATTTTTATATTTGAATTCAGGCATAATGGACCATAGGGTCATAAAGAGTAGATGGTGCATATACAAATTCATATCCACTTCATAATTTATAACAATTAGTAATTTTGATGACAGAATACTAGTTCTTGGGAACAAACATACCAAAAACTACACCCATTTGGTCTAGAATAGCAAACAATCACCAAAGTCAAATAACACAACTCAAAACACTTAGTACTCCACGAATAATTTCAAAGTTTAGCACAAAGGACATTATTTTAAAGACTTAATCTGGATATATGAACAATAAACAGAAAAATAGAAGAAAAAAAAAAAACATGAAAAAAAATGAAAGCAAATAATAAAGAAAGATTGTTAAAGAAAAAATGGTTATGACTGCTACTGGAGTACTGTGTTCAGGGAATCCAGAACAACCACATATTATATTCTTATTGTCCCTCGTTTAATCGTTGCTAGCAAAACCTATGCTTTAAATAAAATGCTTTTATACTAACTTTTCATACATTAAATTTGATTTCTAAATCAAAATATACCTAAGTCAGGTTTCAGTGTAAGATATTTATAAAGTAGCCAGTATTAAATAAATTGTTTGAATATTTATTTTACAACTTGAAGGTCTATTTTGCAACTGTAGCTCATTTTCTTTGGCTCTACTTCAAAAAAAAAAAAAATAATAATAATCCTTTTGTGTCTCACATGTCTTAAATCATCTTAAGACATCTTAAGTCACTGCATGTGTTTAGGAGCTGGTTGATCACATCTGAGAAGTGCTTGTAAAAGGAAGCAACTTTGTAGTATCTTTTATTCCAACAAGTTAATCAGTAAATCCTCTCTGCTTTCATTGCGCATCATCTGTAAACTGAAAAGCTGAAGGCTGACTTGCATATTTGCTAATGCACTAATGCAGTAAATGATAAGAATATGTAAGTGGTTGATTCTAATCACAGCCTTGTGAAGCTATATTGCAGAAAGCAGAATTAAATCCATAGGGCTACCCTGGACATCTGTTGTGTGGAGCTCTGACTTTGCAATTCCTATTGACAGCTACATCAAACATCCGAGTGCTTGAAATATTTGAGTGAGTGACCAGAACTCTTTAGGCTCAAATGAGATGCTGCATTACTGCATTAATAATTAGAGGAATGTTCATCAGTTCAGACATCTACAAGTTAGACTCTATATTTCTATCTAAACTCTGAATTTTAAATAGACATGTTTTCTTAGAATGTAAGAATATTTTACCATTGTGTGCATTGACACAGCTAATCATAGCAGCTAATCATAAATGAGCAGATTTGTAGAAAGATTCAAGCATTAAGCGTTATCTGGAGTATTATGTTCAGGTCTGGGGCCCCCAATACAAGAAGGAAAGGGAGTTGTTAAGGTCCAGAGGAGAGCCACAGAGATGATAGAGGGATGGAGCACCTCCCCTACAAAGACAGGCTAAGGGACATGGACTTGTTCAGCCTGGTTAAAAGAAGGCTACGGGGTGACCTCTTGGCAGCATGTGACATGGAGTATGGAGAGATCAACTTTTCACAGTCTCAGCAAAGATATATTATGCTTCAAATTATGATAGATTCAAAGAAAAACAGAGATTATGCATGGAAAAGGGATGACAATCTGTTAAGCTTATTACTAAAATGCTATCAATACTGAAGGCTTTTGTGGGGTTAAGAATGTAAACTGGGAAATAATATGTAAGAGCCATTTAAAGTTCAATAAATATGCAGTAGAACCACATGACTCAAGAAGTTTTTGAGCCAAAACTAATTCAAAAGTAGAAGAACACTGTCTGGAAGCAACATACCTATTTTTATTTTTTTTATATATACACTTCTTACCAGATCCCAAAGAGATGGCCTTTTCTTACATTTATATATATATAAAAAAAAAAAAAAATATGGCCTTTTCCCTCTCAAGCATCTGTTTTCTCACCAATACCTGGCATTTTCTCCCAGAAATACCAGCTTTCTCACGGATACATGACCTTCTCCCCCCCACATCAGACATTTTCTCCCAGAAATATGTCATTTGAGCACAGAGATCAAGTCTCCCCGAAAAAGCACTTTTCTGAGAAATACCTGACATTTTCTCTCCAAAATACTACTTGACACTCCTCCAGTGGACATTTTCTCCCGTGTTTACCATATTTTCTCCCCGAGACCACTTGGCACACCAAAAATACCGCAGTTGCTCTCCTCTACAAGACAGTCTTTCCCACCGTTTCCCACGTTTCTCCCTCATTTATCTCATTTGCTCCCTGAAGTTCCAGCTTTCTCCTCCTTCGATGACATTTTCTCCCAGAAATTCCCGTTTTTCACCCAGAGGATGGCATCTTCTTCCAAAAAGAACACCTTAGCTCCCAGAAATACCAGCTTTCTCCAATCCAATGAGATTAGCTCCCAGAAATACTGCTTTTTGCCCAAACACACGATCTATTCCACCACAACTATCATGTTTTAATCCTCAAGAATACATTTTCTACCAGACCTATGCCATTTCCCCCCACAAATACCACCCTTCTCCCAAATACGTGGCATTTCCTCCCACAAGTACTACTCGGCCATCCAAAAGAGGACATTTCCTCCCCAAAGAAGGAGACTTGCTCCCTGAAAAAACAGCCTTCTCCCCAAACAGATGAAGTTTTCTACCTTAAATACAGCTTTTCTTAGATATGCTTCACGCTTCATCCACAAAATACTATATGACAATGCCAAAGGTGACTTTTTCCAACAAAAATACGATCTTTTCTCCCACAAATATCACCATTCTCCCAAACAGATGACATTTTCTACCACAAGTACTACTTCACACTCCACAGGATGAGACTTACCATCATACTTTTCTAGACTTCATATCACAGTTTCCTCCCAAATTAGATTTCCTTCCAGACATACCAGCATTCCCCGAAACAGAGGACATTTTCCCCCGGAAATACCATCTTTTCTCCCAGAAATGCCAGCTTTCTTACAAATACTTCACATTTCCTCCCATTTACACTACTTCACACTCCTAACAATCCTACGGCCGTTTCATCTCCCAAATGTGTTTCTGCCAGAAATACCAGTTGTCTCTTAAATATATGAAGCTTTCTTCTTATACAATCCTCAAGATGACATTTTCTCCAAACAGAGGACATTTTCTCTCAGAAATACCAGGACTCGTATGAATATTTCAATTTCCTCCCGAATATACAACATTACACTCCTCAAGAGGACAGTTTCATCCAGAAATGTGGCATTTTATCACACCTAGACCATTTTCATCCCCAATAGAACTCATTTTCCCCCACACATACCACTACTCCAAGAAATAGCTCCCATTCTCTACCAAAAATGCTGCTTTACTCTCCTCAAGATCACACTTACCCCCATCAAGATGGCAGTGTCAAAGAAATACCAGCTTCTGCCCCCCAAAATAGGACATTTTCTCCCCAAAACAAGACATTTTCTCCCAGAAATACCACTTCTCTTAGAAATACCTCCCATTTCATCCCAGGAATACTACTTGACACTCCTCAAGATCACACTGACTCCCATCACAATGGCCTTTTACTCCCACATACACCAGGTTTCTCAGAAATACACCACATTTACTCCTACATAGACCAGGTTTCTCCCAAAGATGGCATACATTCACCCAGAAATTCCTGCCTATTCTTCAAAATACGGCCTTTTTCCCCAAAAAAAAACCAGCTTTCTGACAAACACATGTCATTTTCCAACCAAGTCTGCTACTATCTCCCAGAAACAGCCGGTTTCCGAGAAATACCTGACGTTTGCTCTCCCAAATACTACTTGACACTCCTCCAGAGGACATTGTCTCCCCTATTTACCACGTTTTCTCCTCAAGAGACCACTTGGCACACCAAAAAGACCACCGTTGCTCTCCAATACAAGACATTCTTTCCCACCGGTTCCCACTTTTCTCCCTCAACGATGTCATTTCCTCCCAGAAATACCACTTTTCCCTTGGAAATTTCACCTTCTCTTCCAAAAAGAGGAGATTTGCTCCCAGAAATACCCCTTCTCTTACAACTGCCACACGCTTTCTCCCCAAAAAGCCTCCATGACAATGCCAAATGGGACACTTGCAGCCAAGAAGAGGACGCCTTCTCTCAGAAAGACCACTTTTCTCCCCAAGAGAGGAGATTTTCTCCCAATTGGATGACATTTGCTGTAAGAAAGACCCGTTTTCTTCCCTCCAGAGGACATTGTCTTTCCCACTGAGGACATTTTCTCCCAGAAGTACCGCTACTCTTAGAAGCACCTCCATTTCCTCCCAAATCTACTCCATGACACGCCTCAGGATGACACTTACTCCCCGATTTGGGGCATTTTCTCCCAGAAATACCACTTCTCTCCCAAAGGGATGGCCTTTTCCCTCTCTAGCATCTGTTTCCTCACCAATACCGGGCATTTTCTCCCAGAAACACCAGCTTTCTCACACATACGTGACCTTCTCCCCCCATCAGATGTTCTCTCCCAGAAATATGGCATTTGATCACAGATATACTCTTTCCAGGGAATACCAGGTTTCATAAAAATACCTCATAATTTCTCCATGAAGTTCGTTAGCAAGATGACATTTTCACCCTAAATAGGAGATTTTCTCTCAGAAATGCATGCTTCCCCCTCACAGAACAGCATCTTCTCCCCAAATTAGGACATTATCTCCCCGAAATACCACATTTCTCCAATCCAATGACATTATCTCTACGGAGAGTTTGCAGTTGCTGCCCGTTAAATCGCTTTTCTCCCCGAATACCACGTTGTGCTTTCAGAGAGGACGTTACAGAAAGAAAAAAACCCCTGTTTTCAGGAAATGCAGTATTCTGAATTCGCACGTTCTCGGCATCGCAATTTCGCTAATTCGCTCTCGTGGGTCGACAGCGCCACTCTCTGTAAACCGCTTCGGAGAGTCTGCAGTTACTGGCCGAGAAATCGCGGTTCTCCCCGAATGCCGCTTTCTGCCTTCAGCAGCGGTCTCGTCTCTCTCGGATGCCGAGAAAGGTGCGACGTCAGCCGATTGCTTTTCATCAAGAAGCCGCTTCTTCTGCGCATATCCCAAAGGAGCGGTTCTGACTTCTCCTTGTGTCCATGCATTCTGCACTACGCTTCTCTCTCATTCTTATGTCTTTCCTCTTATTGCTAGCGACTTTTCGTTTTGGTGTGTTTATCCGATGCTGCACTTCAGCATTCTGTGATGAACAGAGTAGATGGGAAAAGCCCCTCTAAACAGGCAGCTAGAAGTTCCAGGAGAGGCACACGTAGTGCTTTCAGAGACGACGTTACAGAAAGTGGAGAGATGTGGATTCTTTCCTCCGGAGAAAAAAAACCCTGTTTTCAGGAAATGCAGTGTGCTGAATTCCCACGTTCTCTGCATCGCAATTTCGCTATTTCGCTCTCGTGGGTCGAAAGCAGCACTGTCGCTGAACCACTACGGAGAGTTTGCAGTTGCTGCCCGTTAAATCGCTTTTCTCCCCGAATACCACGTTGTGCTTTCAGAGAGGACGTTACAGAAAGAAAAAAACCCCTGTTTTCAGGAAATGCAGTATTCTGAATTCGCACGTTCTCGGCATCGCAATTTCGCTAATTCGCTCTCGTGGGTCGACAGCGCCACTCTCTGTAAACCGCTTCGGAGAGTCTGCAGTTGCTGGCCGGGAAATCGCGGTTCTCCCCGAATGCCGCTTTCTGCCTTCAGCACCGGTCTCGTCTCTCTCGGATGCCGAGAAAGGTGCGACTTCAGCCGATTGCTTTTCATCAAGAAGCGGCTTCTTCTGCGCACATCGCATAGGAGCGGTTCTGTCTTCTCCTTGTGTCCATGCATTCTTCACTACGTTTCTCTCTCATTCTTATGTCTTTCCCTTGATTCCTTTCGACATTTCGTTTTTCTCTGTTTATCCGATGCTACACTTCAGCATTCCGTGACGAAACGAGTAGAACAAGCGAAACTGCGATGCCGAGAACGTGCGAATTCAGCAGTATATGCATTGCCTGAAAACAGGGGGTTTTTTCTTCGCAGGAAATAATTCACAGCTCTCCACTTTCTGTAACGTCCTCCCTGAAAGCACAACGTATGTCTTTCCTGGAACTTCTAGCTTCCTGTTTAGAGGGGCTTTTCCCTTCTACTCTGTTCGTCACAGAATGCTGAAGTGTAGCATCGGATAAACACACCAAAACGAAATGTCGCTAGGAATAAGAGGAACGGCATAAGAATGAGATAGAAGCGTAGTGCAGAATGCATGGACACAAGGAGAAGTCAGAACCGCTCCTATGCGATGTGCGCAGAAGAAGCCGCTTCTTGATGAAAAGCAATCGGCTGAAGTCGCACCTTTCTCGGCATCATAGGGAGACGAGACCGCTGCTGAAGGCAGAAAGCGGCATTCGGGGAGAACCGCGATTTCTCGGCCAGTAACTGCAGACTCTCCGAAGCGGTTAACAGAGAGTGGCGCTGTCGACCCACGAGAGCGAATTAGCGAAATTGCGATGCCGAGAACGTGCGAATTCAGAATACTGCATTTCCTGAAAACAGGGGTTTTTTTCTTTCTGTAACGTCCTCTCTGAAAGCACAACGTGGTATTCGGGGAGAAAAGCGATTTAACGGGCAGCAACTGCAAACTCTCCGTAGTGGTTCAGCGACAGTGCTGCTTTCGACCCACGAGAGCGAAATAGCGAAATTGCGATGCAGAGAACGTGGGAATTCAGCACACTGCATTTCCTGAAAACAGGGTTTTTTTTCTCCGGAGGAAAGAATCCACATCTCTCCACTTTCTGTAACGTCGTCTCTGAAAGCACAACGTGTGCCGCTCCTGGAACTTCTAGCTGCCTGTTTAGAGGGGCTTTTCCCTCCTACTCTGTTCGTCACAGAATGCTGAAGTGCAGCATCGGATAAACACACCAAAACGAAAAGTCGCTAGCAATAAGAGGAAAGACATAAGAATGAGAGAGAAGCGTAGTGCAGAATGCATGGACACAAGGAGAAGTCAGAACCGCTCCTTTAGGATGTGAGCAGAAGAAGCCTCTCGTCCGAGAAAAGCATCCGGCTGAAGTCGCCCTTTCTCGGCATCCGAGAGAGACGTGACCGCTGCTGAAGGCAGAAAGCGGCATTCGGGGAGAACCGCGATTTCTCGGCCAGCAATTGCAAACTCTCCGTAATGGTACAGCGACAGTGCTGCTTTCGACCCACGAGAGCGAAATAGCGAAATTGCTATGCAGAGAACGTGCGATTTCAGAATACAGCATTTCCTGAAAACAGGGTTTTTTTTCTCCGGAGGATAGAATCCACATCTCTCCACTTTCTCTAACGTCCTCCCTGAAAGCACAACGTGTGTCTCTCCTGGAACTTCTAGCTGCCTGTTTAGAGGGGCTTTTCCCATCTACTCTGTTCATCACAGAATGCTGAAATGTAGCATCGGATAAACACACCAAAACGAAATGTCGCTAGGAATAAGAGGAACGGCATAAGAATGAGAGAGAAGCGTAGTGCAGAATGCATGGACACAAGGAGAAGTCAGAACCGCTCCTATGCGATGTGCGCAGAAGAAGCCGCTTCTTGATGAAAAGCAATCGGCTGAAGTCGCACCTTTCTCGGCATCCGAGAGAGACGAGACCGGTGCTGAAGGCAGAAAGCGGCATTCGGGGAGAACCGCGATTTCCCGGCCAGCAACTGCAGACTCTCCGAAGCGGTTTACAGAGAGTGGCGCTGTCGACCCACGAGAGCGAATTAGCGAAATTGCGATGCCGAGAACGTGCGAATTCAGAATACTGCATTTCCTGAAAACAGGGGTTTTTTTCTTTCTGTAACGTCCTCTCTGAAAGCACAACGTGGTATTCGGGGAGAAAAGCGATTTAACGGGCAGCAACTGCAAACTCTCCGTAGAGATAATGTCATTGGATTGGAGAAATGTGGTATTTCGGGGAGATAATGTCCTAATTTGGGGAGAAGATGCTGTTCTGTGAGGGGGAAGCATGCATTTCTGAGAGAAAATCTCCTATTTAGGGTGAAAATGTCATCTTGCTAACGAACTTCATGGAGAAATTATGAGGTATTTTTATGAAACCTGGTATTCCCTGGAAAGAGTATATCTGTGATCAAATGCCATATTTCTGGGAGAGAACATCTGATGGGGGGAGAAGGTCACGTATGTGTGAGAAAGCTGGTGTTTCTGGGAGAAAATGCCCGGTATTGGTGAGGAAACAGATGCTAGAGAGGGAAAAGGCCATCCCTTTGGGAGAGAAGTGGTATTTCTGGGAGAAAATGCCCCAAATCGGGGAGTAAGTGTCATCCTGAGGCGTGTCATGGAGTAGATTTGGGAGGAAATGGAGGTGCTTCTAAGAGTAGCGGTACTTCTGGGAGAAAATGTCCTCAGTGGGAAAGACAATGTCCTCTTGAGGGAAGAAAACGGGTATTTCTTACAGCAAATGTCATCCAATTGGGAGAAAATCTCCTCTCTTGGGGAGAAAAGTGGTCTTTCTGAGAGAAGGCGTCCTCTTCTTGGCTGCAAGTGTCCCATTTGGCATTGTCATGGAGGCTTTTTGGGGAGAAAGCGTGTGGCAGTTGTAAGAGAAGGGGTATTTCTGGGAGCAAATCTCCTCTTTTTGGAAGAGAAGGTGAAATTTCCAAGGGAAAAGTGGCATTTCTGGGAGGAAATGACATAGCTGGGGGAGAAAAGTGGGAACCGGTGGGAAAGAATGTCTTGTATTGGAGAGCAACGGTGGTCTTTTTGGTGTGCCAAGTGGTCTCTTGAGGAGAAAACGTGGTAAATAGGGGAGACAATGTCCTCTGGAGGAGTGTCAAGTAGTATTTGGGAGAGCAAACGTCAGGTATTTCTCGGAAACCGGCTGTTTCTGGGAGATAGTAGCAGACTTGGTTGGAAAATGACATGTGTTTGTCAGAAAGCTGGTTTTTTTTTGGGGAAAAAGGCCGTATTTTGAAGAATAGGCAGGAATTTCTGGGTGAATGTATGCCATCTTTGGGAGAAACCTGGTCTATGTAGGAGTAAATGTGGTGTATTTCTGAGAAACCTGGTGTATGTGGGAGTAAAAGGCCATTGTGATGGGAGTCAGTGTGATCTTGAGGAGTGTCAAGTAGTATTCCTGGGATGAAATGGGAGGTATTTCTAAGAGAAGTGGTATTTCTGAGAGAAAATGTCTTGTTTTGGGGAGAAAATGTCCTATTTTGGGGGGCAGAAGCTGGTATTTCTTTGACACTGCCATCTTGATGGGGGTAAGTGTGATCTTGAGGAGAGTAAAGCAGCATTTTTGGTAGAGAATGGGAGCTATTTCTTGGAGTAGTGGTATGTGTGGGGGAAAATGAGTTCTATTGGGGATGAAAATGGTCTAGGTGTGATAAAATGCCACATTTCTGGATGAAACTGTCCTCTTGAGGAGTGTAATGTTGTATATTCGGGAGGAAATTGAAATATTCATACGAGTCCTGGTATTTCTGAGAGAAAATGTCCTCTGTTTGGAGAAAATGTCATCTTGAGGATTGTATAAGAAGAAAGCTTCATATATTTAAGAGACAACTGGTATTTCTGGCAGAAACACATTTGGGAGATGAAACGGC
The DNA here is from genome assembly GCF_987193195.1 of Phasianus colchicus. NCBI lineage: Eukaryota > Metazoa > Chordata > Aves > Galliformes > Phasianidae > Phasianus > Phasianus colchicus. The sequence continues at coordinate 230,915 of NW_028325249.1, read as the reverse complement.
CGTAGGATTGTTAGGAGTGTGAAGTAGTGTAAATGGGAGGAAATGTGAAGTATTTGTAAGAAAGCTGGCATTTCTGGGAGAAAAGATGGTATTTCCGGGGGAAAATGTCCTCTGTTTCGGGGAATGCTGGTATGTCTGGAAGGAAATCTAATTTGGGAGGAAACTGTGATATGAAGTCTAGAAAAGTATGATGGTAAGTCTCATCCTGTGGAGTGTGAAGTAGTACTTGTGGTAGAAAATGTCATCTGTTTGGGAGAATGGTGATATTTGTGGGAGAAAAGATCGTATTTTTGTTGGAAAAAGTCACCTTTGGCATTGTCATATAGTATTTTGTGGATGAAGCGTGAAGCATATCTAAGAAAAGCTGTATTTAAGGTAGAAAACTTCATCTGTTTGGGGAGAAGGCTGTTTTTTCAGGGAGCAAGTCTCCTTCTTTGGGGAGGAAATGTCCTCTTTTGGATGGCCGAGTAGTACTTGTGGGAGGAAATGCCACGTATTTGGGAGAAGGGTGGTATTTGTGGGGGGAAATGGCATAGGTCTGGTAGAAAATGTATTCTTGAGGATTAAAACATGATAGTTGTGGTGGAATAGATCGTGTGTTTGGGCAAAAAGCAGTATTTCTGGGAGCTAATCTCATTGGATTGGAGAAAGCTGGTATTTCTGGGAGCTAAGGTGTTCTTTTTGGAAGAAGATGCCATCCTCTGGGTGAAAAACGGGAATTTCTGGGAGAAAATGTCATCGAAGGAGGAGAAAGCTGGAACTTCAGGGAGCAAATGAGATAAATGAGGGAGAAACGTGGGAAACGGTGGGAAAGACTGTCTTGTAGAGGAGAGCAACTGCGGTATTTTTGGTGTGCCAAGTGGTCTCGGGGAGAAAATATGGTAAACACGGGAGAAAATGTCCACTGGAGGAGTGTCAAGTAGTATTTTGGAGAGAAAATGTCAGGTATTTCTCAGAAAAGTGCTTTTTCGGGGAGACTTGATCTCTGTGCTCAAATGACATATTTCTGGGAGAAAATGTCTGATGTGGGGGGGAGAAGGTCATGTATCCGTGAGAAAGCTGGTATTTCTGGGAGAAAATGCCAGGTATTGGTGAGAAAACAGATGCTTGAGAGGGAAAAGGCCATATTTTTTTTTTTTTTATATATATATAAATGTAAGAAAAGGCCATCTCTTTGGGATCTGGTAAGAAGTGTATATATAAAAAAAATAAAAATAGGTATGTTGCTTCCAGACAGTGTTCTTCTACTTTTGAATTAGTTTTGGCTCAAAAACTTCTTGAGTCATGTGGTTCTACTGCATATTTATTGAACTTTAAATGGCTCTTACATATTATTTCCCAGTTTACATTCTTAACCCCACAAAAGCCTTCAGTATTGATAGCATTTTAGTAATAAGCTTAACAGATTGTCATCCCTTTTCCATGCATAATCTCTGTTTTTCTTTGAATCTATCATAATTTGAAGCATAATATATCTTTGCTGAGACTGTGAAAAGTTGATCTCTCCATACTCCATGTCACATGCTGCCAAGAGGTCACCCCGTAGCCTTCTTTTAACCAGGCTGAACAAGTCCATGTCCCTTAGCCTGTCTTTGTAGGGGAGGTGCTCCATCCCTCTATCATCTCTGTGGCTCTCCTCTGGACCTTAACAACTCCCTTTCCTTCTTGTATTGGGGGCCCCAGACCTGAACATAATACTCCAGATAACGCTTAATGCTTGAATCTTTCTACAAATCTGCTCATTTATGATTAGCTGCTATGATTAGCTGTGTCAATGCACACAATGGTAAAATATTCTTACATTCTAAGAAAACATGTCTATTTAAAATTCAGAGTTTAGATAGAAATATAGAGTCTAACTTGTAGATGTCTGAACTGATGAACATTCCTCTAATTATTAATGCAGTAATGCAGCATCTCATTTGAGCCTAAAGAGTTCTGGTCACTCACTCAAATATTTCAAGCACTCGGATGTTTGATGTAGCTGTCAATAGGAATTGCAAAGTCAGAGCTCCACACAACAGATGTCCAGGGTAGCCCTATGGATTTAATTCTGCTTTCTGCAATATAGCTTCACAAGGCTGTGATTAGAATCAACCACTTACATATTCTTATCATTTACTGCATTAGTGCATTAGCAAATATGCAAGTCAGCCTTCAGCTTTTCAGTTTACAGATGATGCGCAATGAAAGCAGAGAGGATTTACTGATTAACTTGTTGGAATAAAAGATACTACAAAGTTGCTTCCTTTTACAAGCACTTCTCAGATGTGATCAACCAGCTCCTAAACACATGCAGTGACTTAAGATGTCTTAAGATGATTTAAGACATGTGAGACACAAAAGGATTATTATTATTATTTTTTTTTTTTGAAGTAGAGCCAAAGAAAATGAGCTACAGTTGCAAAATAGACCTTCAAGTTGTAAAATAAATATTCAAACAATTTATTTAATACTGGCTACTTTATAAATATCTTACACTGAAACCTGACTTAGGTATATTTTGATTTAGAAATCAAATTTAATGTATGAAAAGTTAGTATAAAAGCATTTTATTTAAAGCATAGGTTTTGCTAGCAACGATTAAACGAGGGACAATAAGAATATAATATGTGGTTGTTCTGGATTCCCTGAACACAGTACTCCAGTAGCAGTCATAACCATTTTTTCTTTAACAATCTTTCTTTATTATTTGCTTTCATTTTTTTTCATGTTTTTTTTTTTTCTTCTATTTTTCTGTTTATTGTTCATATATCCAGATTAAGTCTTTAAAATAATGTCCTTTGTGCTAAACTTTGAAATTATTCGTGGAGTACTAAGTGTTTTGAGTTGTGTTATTTGACTTTGGTGATTGTTTGCTATTCTAGACCAAATGGGTGTAGTTTTTGGTATGTTTGTTCCCAAGAACTAGTATTCTGTCATCAAAATTACTAATTGTTATAAATTATGAAGTGGATATGAATTTGTATATGCACCATCTACTCTTTATGACCCTATGGTCCATTATGCCTGAATTCAAATATAAAAATAACCATTATCAGAACATTTGATTAGACTTTTATACAAACTTGTCTAATCTAAGTACATATTGCTAGAAGATAAATGGATAGCGTTAGGACAGTATACATCTCATACTGAAGTGTTTTAGGAACCTAGGACAAATTATGTTTCTGAATTTAGGTATCTTTCACCAGCTGAGGCACACTCAGGCATTTTGTCTGTCCAGCAGTTGTTGTCTCATCTCATACCTCCTTCACATCTACAGAGCTATAGGGATGTCTTTGTTACTTAAGCATCTCTGGCACTAAGTACCCTAATTCAGCTTTTCTAACTAAACATAGTTTTTACCTCAGCTCAGAAATGCATCTCATTTCTGAAATGAAATGCATGCCATTTGCATTTCAGTTATATCTAACTAAAATGTGTATTATGTTGAATATGTGTTCAGAAACATATGTAATGAATTCAGACTTCTGTGTCTCCTTCTCTCTCTATCTACTGTGTTTAGGATTGAACCTCTAATGGTAGATGCAGTATGTCAATGGTTTACAGGCCAGTTCAGCCTGGTTCCATGACTAATGGGTCAGGGGGACCCACAGACCCACACCTTGGGAAAGGGGGAAGGGGAAAAGGGGTAGAGAGGGTAAAGGGTAGAGAGATGGGCCTAAAAATGAAACAACAATGATCTGAGGAGAAAAGTTGATTTACTAAATGAGATATTGAAATGCAAGATAACACAATATAATATAATATAATCGAAATGGAAGCTAAGAAATCAAATAAAATGAGAGTGTCCAAAAAACAAAGGCCTTACTCTAACGCTGAAGGTGAGATGGCTAGGGAGCACACACGCTGTAGAGATGAGCGGAAAGGAAAAAGGAGATGTCTCATGATTTGCAAACAGTTTTGTTTTCCCATCCAAACAGAAAATAAAAACGTAAAGTCCTCTGGGCTATATAGTTGTCTTCTGAGACAGCTATACCTAGAAATATCAACAATCCACAGAACTGCAGCATTAACTCTTTAACTCCCAGTGCACTACCTGATGTTAAGATGTGAAATACCAATTACAAAAATCCTGAAACTGTGATACAGTTGAAATGCCCCATCCCTTGCAGTGGTTGTATGATGTGACAACCTGTATCGGAATGTTTAATTTTGCAAGCTACAGCATCTGACTTACAGGGAGAGATTTCTTCTGCTTCTGATTGCTCAGAACAAACCCATCAGGGTTAGATACATTAATCTTCTGTGATGCAGACCCAAACACGAAAAGTTAGCTAGCCTATTTGCTGTCATTAAGGAAATAAATAAGATTGACTGTCCCATTGCATCCACAGGAGGGGACTTCAGCTCTTCTGTGAGATGCTCAGTAGTGCTCCTTCTCAATGTTTAACACCATCTGCCTCTCCAGTGTGGCATTAAACACAAATCACACCAGGACTACAGCAAGCTATTGGGAGAAAGACTCTACTGGGATTCCTGTTCTTCCTATAGCCCTCCTGGATGCCACAGGAGTGGCTGTTGTCTTATGTGTTGCCTCAAGTGTTCTAATTTCAGTAACAACAGTAACACTTGAGATAGACAAAGTAAACCTCTTAAAAAGCCCAGAGAAGTCATCTGCTGCTTGAGATAGCTTGCAAAAGAAAATTCAGTTGTCTATAAACGTGTTCTTTTTCACTCTCTACATTTCTTGGACATGGAGGTTGTTAATGATTTTGCATACATCAATGCAAGTGCAATTCACCGTAGTTCTGACATACAGTCTAATTGGCTTTAATATATAATTTTATTTTTTGAATGCTAACGTTTATGTAATGACTTTCTAATTGATTTTTTCTTTATAAAGGACCATTGATTCATTCCCTTCAGTGAAACTCAGTTAACTTTCTAAGAGAATTTATGAAAAGAAGGATGTGCTACTGCTACTTTCTTTCTACCTTCCTTTCTCTCTTCTATAAAATGTGTTATTTCTATTCATAAGCAAGCTTCTGCAAAGATAAACAAAGCTAAACAACTGTGCTTTATGTATGAGTATGAAATAGGTTCCTTATAAAAAATGTGTCTCTTCAAAGATGGATTGAGCTCTTGTGGCACTCTTCCTAAAAACTACATATTCATCATGTCTTATGATATATTAGCATGACAGCTATTTAACATTTGTAACAAGTTATTCTAAGCAATCAGACTGAATTGTACACAGATTATACGAACTGATGTTATTTTACAAAAATAGAAATGATAAATTTTAAATGGAAGCATAAGCTATGGTGTTATCACATTGTTTATGTCATTGTGAATTAAGTTACAGCTGATTTTATATGAAGTACAAAGACTGTGAGGAAGTTTTCTGTTATTGTACAATATACAATCCCAGCTAGATAATAATAAGTTAATGAGACTGATAATTGGAAACAAAAACAGAATAGAAACCCACACTGTTATTTAAGTCTGATTTTTTACACCAGTGACAGAGGAAGAAGATCTAATTAAAAAATATGCCAGCACGTTTAAAACCAAACCTATACAGATATTGCAAATTAGATCACATTGTCATTTTGCAAGCTGTTCCAGACAAACCACCAGTTTGGCTTAATTACGTGATTACTTTGATGTTCTGCAAGTGTATCCGTTTCATCATAATTTGCCAGGAACTTGCAAAGGAGATGACATGCATAACATTGAACTATTCCTTAATACAAAGCAAAAGGCACAATGAGATCCAATTCCTAGAGGATCAAAACAGATATAGCCTAGGTGAAAATAAAGCCTATTTTAAAGAGTAAACATTATTAACTATTGGATGATCTTCTGTAGGGTGTTTGTCAATTCTGTCTTCCATTACTATAAGTTTTGAAATTAAGAGTGAATAACCTTCTAAATGTTTCACTATGACCCTGACTGAGAACTCATTAACTGAACTGTTTCATAGGAGTCTGTTCTGTGTCTTACTTCTTACTAGATTACTTCTTACTTCTTACTAGATTATCATAATGCTCTCATTTGGACACTGAGTCTCTCTTTTAATAAATAAATAAATAGTAATTATTTATATTTTATATTTTAAGAGAGATGTAAAAACAGTGCATCTATTGTTTTTATTTTTAAAGGATCAGTACAAAAATTTGTACTGAGAACAGACTTCTGAGGGTATAATGGATATTATCTCCTTTTTACAGACAGAATGAGTTTCATAGACATTGAGTTGTTAGGTCTAAATTCAAACAGTATGCGAGCAACAAAATGAAAACTTCCAACCACCATTCCTGGCTCCGGTGCTTGTACCATTGCATTACATGTATTTACAAAGTTTTATCAAACCGCTGTAAAGATGTTTCCTGCAGGTATTCTGAACATTTGTAAACATGGTTTCAAAGTACTCTCAAGCTCTATTTTAGTTTTTCTTACACTAATTCTAACAGAACGGATAAACTTCACTGAAGAATAGCAATGTATTAATAGTGAAGATCATATTACTAAGCTAGTTATAATATTAAGCTAGTTATAATAAGAATAGCTGTTCTTACTGGAAAAGGGAAATATTCATTTTATATATATGGAAAAATATACACAAGATTCACCATTTTTTACCAATCCTTTCCTGGGGAATTTGGGTCTTTGAATAGCAAGAAAACCACACTCCTCTGTGCTGTTATAGATCCTTTTAACTAGCAAGTAGGTGATGTAAAACAAACATTGGGCCTTTAACTTTGTATATTAAAATTTCCGTTGCCTGCTTCTACACCAGTAAGAAAACATGAAACCATTAATAGCAGAGATGCACTCTGTTGGTATCTAAATTTTCCTTTATTCAGTCCATAAAGGCTATCATCTCAACTCATTGATACAACTAGCAGCCTGATACAAAGCAAAGCTAGACTCAAAATATCACCACTTCCTTTTTTAAAAAATCCTGACTGCCGAAATTAATAATAAGAAGAAAGACATACCAGAATCAGATAAATCAGATACCTCATGCTGCATAAATTAACAAATGACTTGTAAATAACTAGTTACCAATTGACTAAATGTTAAATATTCTAAGATTTGTAATACAGTGTAAAATTAAGTTTAGGAAAATTCTGTTGCAAATAAACTTGAATCTTTTAGGAATCGTTTTCCATCTATTAGTTTTTTTTTTTAAAAAAAAAAAGAGAGAGAGAGAGCTGGAGTGGGGGAGAAGCTAGCAACAACATAACAACATAGTACAGTCATTTCTTAGATTTTAGGTGAGGGAATAATGTACGCCCTAGAAAAGCAAGTATACTTTTGAGTGAGTGTACCAAATTCAGGTGCTGAGGAAGCAGCAAGCACAGATTGCCACAGTGCTGTGAGAAGTGAGGTGTAGCTGCTTTGTGCCAGACACAGCTGTTTCAGCTGGCTCCACTGACCCCACCACAGGGTGCAGTCAGGCCCCTCAACCATGGGCAAGTGCCTTGGGATGAAGAAAGCTTGGAAATCCAAAATGCTGCCTGGCATTAAGAGGAAAAGAGTGAGAAACAATCCTGCAAGTAGCTCGGGGAGGAGGTGCATCCAGCAGAGTTCATTGTGCTGTTCTGGAGAGCCTGTGCTGGAGCAGGGAAAGGTGTGAGGAGGAAAGGTCAGCAGAGACGATCAGCTCTGAGACAGTTAGAAGGGTCAGAAATGGAGGGGTGGCGTAGGCCTGAAAAGCAGGCAGTAACATAGGCTCTGTGCTCTCTGTGTTTGTTTCTCTCCATCTCATGTTATTTGTTTGGAAACAAATTACTTTTCCCCAAGCTAAATCCGTTTTGACCATGATCACAATCTGTAAGTAATCTCTATGCCATCAGGTTTTCACTTAATTTGGAAATTTAGGAAACTATGAGCTACGGTGTTATGACAGAATATATTCCCCACATAACCTGCAGTGCTTTAAATAAGCTAGTCTAAAAATTCTGCAAATTAAGTGAATAGTTTACTTAAAACGTTTTAGTTTTAGTTAAAACATTTTAAAAAAGAGAATGTTGTTTTGTAATATCTTTTTTTTCCTCAGTTCTGTTTCTGTGCATCTAGATAGCCATGTTATCATTGTATGTATTTCCAAAACCTGAGACAAAGTTCTATTTGGCTTTTATTGATTATTTGAAATCAATTTTTAGGGATCAGATCCATCATATAAACTATATTTTAAATATTGATTATTTTAACATTTGAAATGCAAAGCAAGAAAATGTAAAGCTTGAAGTGGCAAAAGAGAGAGGTTCTGTGGCTAAGACAAGTTTAGAAGTGAGGATGTCCAGACTCCACGCCCAGTGCTGAGGTTTTTTATTAACTAAATATTTGGCAAAAATTTGTATTCTAAATTTTTAAAGTGCCTAGTCTCACATCTCTTCAGTGTGCTCCCCTGCTTTAATCAGACTGTTTCCTCACCTACAAGTGGTATTGCTGATTAGTTCTCTCAAATTTTACATGTACATGTAAGTGGTTTTTCTTCATTTGAAAAGAAAGCACAATTCTCAGAATGTTTGGCTTTACATGAAATCATTGGATGGCCTTGCTAAATCTGAATAAATGCCATGGAGCAATAAATTTAATAAATAAATCACAAAAAATAAAAATAAAATAAAAATAAAAATATGTATTTGAAATGAATCTTCTACGGGTATCTCAACCAGAAAAGGTGAGTCCAAGAGGGTGTACCCCCCCGAAAGAGTGACACAGGCAAGATGGTAACAGCAGATAAGGAGAAGGCTGAGGTACTCAAAAAATTTTTACCTCAGCCTGTTCTGATGAGTGCACAGCACAGCACACAGCCCTCAAAATACTGGTTCACAGTGAGGGGATTGGAGAAGAAACATCCTTCCCGCTGTAAACAAAGATCAGGTTCAGGATCACCTGAGGAATCTGAACATCCACAAGACTATGAGTCCTGATGAGATGCATCCCAGAGTCCTGACGGAATTGGCTGATGTAGTTGCCAAGCATCAAACATATTAGAAAAGCCATGTCAGTCAACTGAATGCCCTGGATACTGGGAAAAAGACAACATCACACCAATTTTTAAGAAAGTAAAAAGGACAACACCAGAAACTAGCAACCTGTCAGTATCTCTCGTGTGCCAGAGAAGGTTGTGGAACAGATCCTTCCAGAAGATATGCTAGGGCACATGGAAGACAGAGAGGTGATACGGGAGAACCAGCATGGCTTCACCAAGGGCAAATCCCGCTTGACCAACCTACTGGCCTTCTATGATAGTGTCCCTGTGTCAATGGATAAGGGAAGAGTCATTAATGTCTGTGTGGACTTCAGTAAGACTTTTGACATGGTACCCCACAACTTCCTTCCCTCCAAATTGGAAAGATATGGATTTGATGGGTGGACTGCTTGACGGACGAAGAACTGGCTGCAGGATCGAGTCCAAAGAGTGATGGCCAATGCCTCAATGTCTGGATGGATATAAGTGATGAATGGTGTCCCTCAGAGGCTGGTGCTAGTTTTCTACTAGAGAAAGCCAGTCTGGTTTCTTTTGAGGAGACAATATTCAACAAAGAGCTGAAAATACTTCTGCAGCTTTTTCAGTTTATGTTCACTTGGATAATTTATTTGCACAGAAGAATAGCAAGAAGTATGAATCACTCTCTTTAAGGGACAAACCAGTAATTTTAAACTCCTGTATGGTAACTACACTGAAGAATTATTTCAGCAGCAATATCACCAATATTGCATACTAATTTACAGTTCCTTACTTATGAATACATGAACGGAAATTATTCTCACAGCTAATCCAGTTCTTATGAAAAAAAGCCAAATCAGTGTAAATTTCTTTTCAGAAAGTCAAAGGTGACCCCTCCAAAAAGAAGCTGATGAAAAATGATGAGAAATCTGCTTCAGGTAGAAGCATGGGGAATAAACAAACCGCACCAAGTGATAAAGCCTGAAAAACTTCATCAAGCAAAATAGAAGCAATCCAGGAAATTTGGAAAAACAACCACAACAACAACAAACAAAAATAAAACAAAACAAACTTAAGAACTCGAGAAAACAGAGGGTAAAGATGAGAAAGAGTGATAATGGTCCTAATCAAGAAACAACTAAAAAAGAAAACCTGAAGAAAACCTGAAGTGGTAAAAGCTTGAGTTGTAGTTTTAGATTAAACAAAAGGAAATCAAGGCCACACTAGGGCAGTTAGAAGGGAAAGGTTTAATAAACCACAGATGTAGAGGAACAAAGAGTGTATTATTCAAGATAAAGTGTAGTTTAGAGAATACATGAGTAGAGAGGATATCTTGTCTTTTGGAAAGATGAAGGAAAAGAGATTGCAAGAACACATGGTTCTGCTGGAGAGAATACAGTGAGCTCTTGAACTCTGAAAGAATACAGAAATTGCTGAAAGGGAGTGTCATGAGAGAGAATGTGTACAAATAATGTATGAGCCAGAAGAATGCTTGCAAAGAGAAAGGGAGCAATTAGAAATAGAAAGGTAAAATCTAGAGGGAAAGGATGGAATGAGAGCATTTTGAAAGAGAGCAAGTTCTTATTGAACAGGAACATCAAAAAGAAGCAGAGTGAATTGCTTATGAAAGGAAGGCACTTCATGGACAACAACTTCATTATGAACAGGGAAAGAGGAATGCTTTGAAACATCCACACAATACATATCAAAGAAGAGATTATCTTTACTGGAATGAACGTAGCTCATTCTGATTCTAGTTCCAGAACATCTAACAGTCTTTAGAAATCTCTCACTTCGCTTCAATGATATAACAGTAAATGATTAAATCATTTTCTTTGTAAGGAAAAGATGTATTTAAATCACTCTATCAAAATCTTGTCATTCTTCTCTATTGCTCTTTTCTTTTTCTGGTTATTAAATGATATTTACATCTTAATCTATTTTGCTAAGATACAGAAGTCCTCCTATTTCAGATGCTAAGATCTATTCAGGGGCATTTGACCTAGAAGACTTTCTGAATTTTGGAGTACTTTGTTTCATATAAACATGAATAGAACTACAGGGAAATCACAGAGGAATAGTATCTCTTCCAAAGGAACAAAAACCTCCTGAAATAATAAAGCTTCAAAAGAAACAGAAGCATGAAATCAGATTATTTACTTTAAAACAAACAAACAAATAAACCTACCTTCCATTATCTTATGTTCATTATATTGTTTTCTTTCTTTTTCTTAAGCTACTTAAGACCAGGTGCTTAGAACTGTCTTCATTTTCCTAGGAAGGAGAACAGCTTTCACATTCAAGTAGAAGGACATATAAGCATGTTTGAGGACAGTCACAGATTGTAATTCTGCCTCTGAGGATCAATCAGTAGTACTTTTTTGATGCGTATGAAAGGAATATTTGAAATAAATACTGCATTGACTTCGCATCCTATGAAGGAGGTCAAAGGAAAGAATTTAATTTTCTGCTGTTTGTAAAGTCCCCTATGTAGAACATATCACCTTTCCCCTAAGATCAGCTGGTATCTCTTTGTAACATCAGCATAAGTTACCTTGACTGTCAAGCATGTGACTCACATTCTAATCAAGACTTTGACTAGATTTTTGTGGGTTTGTGGGTTCTCAATATGTAGCTCATGAAATACAAGTATCCTTTTCATACCTGGATCAGTCTTTCAGTCATGCAGTTATGTTCGTTTCATTATCAATTTACATAAATTAATATCACACACTTTAACAGAGTCAAGTAAAAGTATCACATATTTCTAAAACACGGCCCTGAATATTATGCTTTGAAATCATTCAATTAAAAAAGAAACAGGACTAATCTTTGATTGAGTAGCTTTCTTTTATTCCTAGCTAAGCTACCAGCATGTGCACTGGCCTATATAGTAATTCAATATAATAATTCACCTAAAGATTACATAGCAATTATGTTTAAGAGTCATTATGTATAGAAAGATGGTAATGACTTATGTTCCTTCTACAATGACTCTCAGCTATTTAATATCACGATAATAACCATGACAAGAAATGGTACTTAGACAGTAAAACATATTGTTCCTATAATTGAAGCGTAAATATACAATATTTTTCATCCTTAGTCACTAAACTAACTACCATTAATAGGAAAGAGACAGTATATAAGTGTATACATATATGTTTATATATTTGTTTATATATTAGTGCACGAGAGAGACAGGAAAAGAGGAAGAGAGACAAAAACGTGGTAAGATAGGAAAAAAGTAACTGACAATATTGAAAATAAATATATGCATTTAAATAAGAAATATAAATCTAATTACTTTAAACCTGATTTCTCCACTGTTGGATTTCCTGAGATATGGATAAGCACTATTGACATGTTAAAAATACAACACCACTTTCATCTGGCTAGGAAAATGTATTAGCCCTTAATCCAATATATTTCTGTGATGCCACATTTAAGCAGTTTTCCTCTGAAGAACAATAAATCAGAATATCTCGAAGAAGGTGTTAAAAAATCTGGTGACAAAAGTGACCCCAATTCCAAATCTCAAAGGAAAATAAGTCACCACCCACAGTCTTATTACCTTATTAGACTTGGGTAGGCTTGTTCAGATATTTTTTGCCCTATACTTGTGTCTACTTGAAGAATTTTGTAAATTTTGGTCAGTGAACAAAATCTGTAAAAGAGATTCCTTTTTGAATTCCAAAATAATTCATTTAATTAATTACAAACAATTTTGAATTAGACTCAGACTCCAGAACTTCCCTATTTCCTCTTTTTTCTGGTGACGGAAGTGTAACTATATGTCATGGTTTTAGATTTTTGTTCTCAGTATTCCACATCATAACACCATGTAGTACATGTTAAAGCATTAATGCTCCTGTTCCATGCATAGTAGATACTTCGGGGTACCTGTTTTAGAAGAGAAGAAGAACTATATCCCCCAGAGGACTGCTCACTGTTCTGTTACCATTTCTGCTCAGTGGGAAAGATAAAAACCATTCGTAGATCTCTTGACTTCCCTTTTTTGATTTTCTGGCTCATCTCTGCTCCCAGCCATATCACCTCAGCTTAATTAGAGTAAGGCTTCTATTTTTCAGACACTCTCACTTTAGTTATTAGCTTCAATTCTAATTACGTTATATTATATTGCATTATAGTATGTTATCTTGCATTCTGATATCTTATTTAGTAAATTAGTTTGTTTCTCCTCAGATCATTGCCACTGTGCTGTTTTTAGACCCATCTCCCTACCTTTTCCCCTTTTCCTTTTCCCAGGGCTTGGATTCGCAGGTTCCCCTGCCTCATTAGTCTATTACCTATGTTAGTGTCTGAAAAGTGCTAGAATAGAAGTAGAATAGTGCATAGAGGTGCTCATTCACAAAAACTCAACAGTGATTTCATAACAGCTAATTTAGCTACTTTGATAAACGTTACTGCCTTGAATTACTAAAAAATTCCTGCTAAGAGCAGGTGTCAGTGAATTTACATTGGACAGAATAGCAGTGTACTTTCCAGAGAAATGCTTGTGAATATATCTGAAATCAAGCCAACAATATTCATAGGAAATTTACCATTCACACATATTTCAAAATTGCCAATGGCTTCTACACGATCAACTCTGCACACTTCTTACAAAACATTTCACTGGGATTAAAAATATAAAGGTTCTGTACTAATGATTGCTGGCAATCTTAGGTGAAATTTTTCTCACTTTTTTCACTTACATTAACTCCATTTCATCTGACATACTTTTTAGATTAAAACATTTTTAGAGTGAGGATCTTCACTTTCAGCATTCTTTTCTTAACATATTATGTGAGCCTTATGCTGCTGTATGGGCACTAATGCATATACTAATTCTGTACGACTAAAAAGCATTAACCGTGAATCTATCCTTTAAAAGCATCTATCTTTCAAACACGTAAAATGTATCAAAGAGCCTCTCGCTGGGCTACCATATTCCACACATGTAGAGTATTTTCTTGGTGTTATTAATCACGGGCACCAAAATATCATTATGAAAATTTAAGCACATAAACAATATATTATGAACATACTGCTCTGATGACCAAGAAGGCCAATGAGTTCATTGAAAAGAGCATGGCCAGAAGGTCCAGGGAGGTGATCTTCCCCCTCTGCTCTGCTCTGGTCAGGCCTCACCTGGAGTACTCTATCCAGGTCTGGGCTTCCCAGTACAAAAAAATGCAGGGATCTCCTGGAGATAGTCCAGCAGAGGACCACAAGTGACCTGGAGAGTCTCCCCTATGAGGAAAGGCTAGGTAACCTGAATCTTTTCAGCCTTGAGAAAAGAAGACTGAGAGGGGATCTTATTAATGTCTATAAATATCTTAAGTGTGGGAGTCAAAGGGACATGGCCAACCTCTTTTCAGCAGTCCATGGGGACAGAACAAGGGGAAATGGCCATAAAGTTGAGCATAGGAAGTTACGAACCAATAAGCGAAAGAACTTCTTCACAATGAGGGTTACAGAGTACTGGAACATGTTGCCCAGAGCTTTTCTTCAGAGGAGGGGAGTTACATTCAGCTAGATTGAGTCAAGGTTAGATATCATGGGGAAGACAGAGACCCCCATGCTTTCTGGGAACGCAGAAAACTGCGTTTTCATCAAAACTTACTATAGGAAGTAGATTAATTATCTGTTAATATATATTCTGCTGGTCCTATCGTCTGATTTCTTGACTGAACAAGCCTACACATGCACTGTGATGCTGAAAATGCTTATCACTATTTATAGACAAGATTATTCCTACCTTAATGGAGAGAAAAAAAAAAAAAGCATGATAACATCTAGATAGGAAAATTCTTTTTATTAAAGGCCAAGAGGAAAGGAAAGCAAGAAGAACTCTTAAGAAGAAAGTGGAAAAGAAAGAAATCAAAAGGGAGAAAAGCTTGAAAAGGGAACGAGGGGGGGAAGAATGAAGTAAAGAATGCTGAAAGTAGGGACTGTTCAAACCTCACTAAAATTGGCTGTAGTGAAGGGGCAACAGGATCCCTTCTCTGATAATGGGGGAATAGAATTTATTTATTTTTTCCTAGAAGTTCATATTGTGTTGCACTGGTGATTAAAGGTGAGCATTGCTTACATATAATCATGGACTGGCCTGGGTTGGAAAGGACCATAATGATCATCTAGTTTCAACCCTGCTGTCACGGGTAGGTTTGCCAACCAGCAGACCAGGTTGCCCAGAGCCACATTCAGCCTGGCCTTGAATGCCTCCAGGGATGGGGCATCCACAACCTCCTTGGGCAACCTGTTCAAGTGTGTTACCGCCATCTGAGTGAAAAGCTTCCTCCTAACCTCTAACCTAAATCTCCTCTGTTTCAGTTTAAGACCATCCCCCTTTGTTCTATCACTATACACCCATGTAAACAGTCTTTCCCTTCCTGTTTATAAGCTCCCTTCAAGTATTTGGAGGCCACAATGAGGTCTTTCTGGAGCTTTCTCTTCTCCAAGTTAAACAAGCCCAATTCCTTCAGCCTTTCTTTCTTTATACAAGAGGTGCTCTGGTCCTCTGATCTTAGCAGCCCTATCAGGACCTGTTCCAAGAGCTCTGTGTCTTTCTTGTGCTGAGGGCCCTAGGTGTGGATGCAGTACTCCAGATGGGGCCTCACAAGAGCTGAGTAGACGGGAACAATCACCTCTCTCTCCCTGCTAGACACTCCTCTTTTAATGCAGCCCAGAACATAGTTGGCCCTCTGGGCTGCAAATGTACACTGATGGTTCATGTCTAGCTTCTCATCTGCCAGTACCCCCAAGTCCTTCTCTGCAGGCTGCTCTCAAGGTGGTCTTCCTCCTGCCCTTATAAATACCTGGAGTTGTCCCAGCCTAAGTGCAACCTCATTAGATTCTCAGGGGCTGACTTCTCCAGCCTGTTCTGGTCCCTCTGGATGGTTTCCCTTCCCTCCAATGTATCAACTGCACTGCTCAGCTTCGTGTCACCTGCTAACTTGCTGAGGATGCATTTGATGCCATTGGCCAGACCATTGACAAAGATGTTGAAGAGCCCCGTTCCCAAGACTGACCCTTGTGGGACACCACTTGTGACCGGCCTTCACCCTGACACAGAACCACAGATCATGTCCAGCCAACCAGTTCTTAATCCATTGAAAAATTCCCAGGGAACTACATGCTGGTGATCCTCACCTCTGTACCTGGGAAGATCATAGAGTAGGAACCATGCGAAGGCACCTACAAGATAAAGAGGTGATCAGAGACAGCCAGCACAGCATCACAAAGGGCAGATCTTGCCTGACCAATCTGATGGCCTTCTATAATGGAGTGACGGTATCACTGGACAGAGGAAGGACGATGTCATTTACCTCGACTTCTTCAAAGCCTTTGACATGGTCCCTCATCACATCCCTATCTCAAAATTGGAGAGGTATGGACTTGAAGAAGGAATTTTTCAATTACTTTAATTTCAATTACTTCAATTTCACTACTTCCTATAGTAAGTTTTGATGAAGTAATTTCTAGCTTTCTTCTGATGTTTTTATTTTGGTAGTTTGTAATATATTATTAAATAGCTATTATTTTTGTCTGTATTTCCTATGACAAAAGTTCACTAAAAATGGAAATTTTTCTAATAAAGAACTGATCAGCAGTCTCTTCAGATAGAATCTGAACAGAAACTTCAGTGCTTTTTTTTTTCCCTGAAAGTCAATACAGTTTAGAACCTGCTAATCCTGACTGCATCTTTCACTAATGTTTGAGGTCAAAAAGCTAAATCTTGAGGGGAAAAAATAAATAATACCTGAAAGCTTACAGTAACTAATACACTTTGAAACAGCAATGATAGAATATACTGAATAAATGTATCTTCCACGTGAAGATTTTTATATCTTCTGATGAGTTATGCAACTTATTAGAAACAATGTTAAGAAAAACTATTGTAATTTTATTTTATGATTTTTAATATTGTGCTTGCTTCAAGCTGTGAACTACTGTTGTTCTCTTAAAAAAAAAAAAAAAAAAAATCAAGGAAAATTGCACCTAGGTATGTATAAGGATTATTTTTAATGCTAATGTGTGAAGATTATGCAGAAGCATACTTTAGATACGATCCCACTGATTCTTTGACTCACAAACATCCATTAAAATTGAAAGATACATTGTAGATAAGCCAGCTTCTTATGTGCCTGAAAATTGAGTAACAGATTTCTAATTTTAGAGAAATTACCTGTTTATATATTTTTTGATAAAACACAGTCAGGATATGTTTTGAGCTTTTAAGAGGGAAAGTAAATTTACAAGTAAAAAATTAAAAACTGTATAATGTAAAAGCTAAAAGCAAGTTTAATAATTATCGACTTATATAGATTGGTGTAAAATTTTCAAATTATCAGAAAAAGTCTGGAAAGAAAGAAGTATTCAAAATTCCAAAAAATATTGCAATATTATTCCTGAAGGATGCTTTCCCAGGATTTACTGGGATCTTTACTGGACAAAGTATTTCCCCTTCAGCTCAAACTAGCTGTGTGCTCTGGTGGCCAGGCAGGGTCCTGTCCACCTCTCCCCAGATGGCCACCTCTGTCTTGGCACCAAACTATCCATCCCATAAGTTTACCACTAGCTGGCGGAGTCCCAACTCCAGTACCACCTTGCAGGCTCACATGGCCATTCCTGGTAATTCTTTTGACAACAAAAGCTCCTGTGAGACCATCCTTCGCATCTCCATCCTTTTCCCTTGCCAAAATCTGTCATTTCTTCTTCCCCAAGTCCTCAGGAATAGGGGAAGGCAGAGACCAGCATTCTCTGAGCTGCTGTGCCAGGACAACAGAAGGAATCCAGCAGAAGGACCTGAGCTGACTGGGGCCCTGAGAATGTGTCAAACAAGTTACAGAAGTGGCTACTCATGTGGAGAAGATGACTTTGGTTCTGACATGAAGCAGCCTGAAGTTCAGCATGAAGGTCATCTTTTCAAGATGAGGCATATTGAACAATTGATTCAATAAATAAAAAATGAGTAATACTTAAGAAAACGAACTCACAAAAACAACAAAAACAACACATATTTCTCTCTCTATTTTTCCCCCCTTTTGGACCTTGAGAATCTGCATGGGGATTCTTAAGTCCCTACCTGGTGACCCTGGTATGAAAAAGACATTGCCACATGGAGCAAGAGCTCAGCCAGGGCTGGTGAGAGTCCAGGGCACCCAGCAGTCGCAGCAAAGGCTGAGGGAACTGCCTACAATCAGTATTAAAAAAAGTGAGTGTTACCTACAGATGCTTACTGGGATTGTGGAAGATGATGAAGCCTGGCTTTTCTCACAGGTGCTCAGTGACAGGAGCACAAGCAGCACCAGACACATGCTGCAGCATGGACATCTTCCAGCTGGGAGAAAAAGACTGTCCCCATGAGGATGCGTTCCCAGAAAGCATGGGGGTCTCTGTCTTCCCCATGATATCTAACCTTGACTCAATCTAGCTGAATGTAACTCCCCTCCTCTGAAGAAAAGCTGTGAGATTTTAGCTTGGACAAGGCTTTGGAGATGATTTATTGTAGCCTTTTGATACATACAGTGGGCTTAAGAAAGATGGAGAAAGACTTTTTCTGATGATCTCTAGTGACAGGAGAATGGGGACAATTTAAATTCAAAGATATATTTAGATTAGAATTAAGGTAGAAATCTGTCACTATGAGGCTGTTGAGGCAGTGTAACAAGCTGCCCAGAGAAGCTGTGGATGCATCAGTGGAAGAGCTCCAGGTCCAGTTAAATGGCACTTTAGAGTAACCTCATCTAGTGAAATGTGTCCCTACCCAGGGTGACACTTAGTAGAATGAAAAGGCTCTCACTGTGAGGGTGCTCAAACGTGGAACAGGTGACAGAGATACAGAGGATCTCAATCCTCCCCAGATTAACCAGATATAAGTAAGCTTCACTGAATCTAACCTAAAGAACCAACAACCAATGCTTGCAAGTTGTATTCCGTTCAGAGGCTTTCCTCAGGAAACGAGTCAAAGAAGAGAAGCTATGAAGCAGCGGTGAAGGGACAGCTGTCCCACTTACCCCATTAGTCCAGTGGACAGTTCAATGGTACAATTTTCTGCATCTATACAAGGCATAGAAAAAAATATAAGAAGTACCCAAGCAAAAGGGGTGCGTTGAGATCCTCTGGTACCATGGCAACACTGATGTCACCAAAAACAACACAACTAACTCAGTTTTCTTTAGTTCAGTAACAGTCTGTATGATTGTTTGCAATTTAGTCTTCATAGGAAACAGAATCACCGCTTTTCTCTCTACCTGAAGAGAATGTACACAGGGGTAAAGTGATAGGGGGACAGACACACTTATACATGCATCACTAAGCAAGAGCATCCGTAAATAAAAGCATGCTACATAAATGCCAGCTGCGGCTAAACAAATAGAATCACAGAATCACTCAGGTTGGAAAAGACATTAAAGATCATTGAGTCCAACGACCTAACCTGACTACCCTAAATAGCCTCTGCTAAATCATCTATCTGAGCAGCACATCCAAATGGTTTTTAAACACATCCAGGGATGCGATCTTTTAGGTAACAAAGAACTTTTTTATAGCTATAGTTTTATAAAGTTATTCTCTCAAGTTGTTCAATATACTTAGAACCAAAAGGGCAACTATGTACCATGAGAAATAACGAAAAATAAGGAGAGAGAAAACGAAGGAAGAAAGGAAGTAAGAACATGTTTATATTGAAAGAATTAAAAATCCACTCTTCAAGTTTCTGAAAAAGAAAAATAGAGATGTTACCATGCAAGGAATTAAGCAATAATTCTTTTTCCAGCAACCAATACAGAAATATGAAGTTCTGTTTGGAAAAATAAATGCTGAAAACAATTAATAATGTAAAAAAATATATTTATTTTCAGAACTCGCTAATTACATACATTCTTCTAAAAGTTTGAGGTTCCTTTATTAAAATAATTTTCTAATCTAGAAGTTACATAAGCACTTATGTGAAAAGGAAAGATTTATAGATTTCTCATGCAAAGGCTGCTCTGAAAGCAATGCCTTCTATTTTATTTTGTTGGCCCATGATATCAGAGGTAGACATCAGTAGTATAACAGTAGAGATTGAACGTTCCCACCAATATCCCACTAGATTTTGTTGCCATGATGGCAGCATAGTGGCAGTCTGTGAAAATTATATCTGACACAGAAGTGCACATGAAACAAAGATATAACTGAATTCCTCCATGTGGAAAAAACAGCATCCATTGACATTCTTCAATACTTGATGAATATTCACAGAGATTTAACAGTCAGTGTTAGCATAGTGTGTTAGGTGGTGTGTTTCAGCAGTGGTGACAGTAATAGTGGATCAAATCTGCTGCTCCAGGCTTTTTTTTTTTTTTTTTTTTTTTTTTAAACAATACGCGCAGCATACAAGCCCTTCTTCAATCACCACCAAAAATGCATAGCTAGTCATGGTGACTACATTGAAAAATAATCTTCTGTAGCTTAGAACTTATTCTATTTAAATGGAAACTATATTATATAAGATTATGATGATACAATTTGATAAATGGGAAGCATTACTTTCAGAGCAAAGAAAATATTTAAGGGAATGTATTTAAATCTTATTTAATTTATTGTGACTTTCTAAAAGATAAACAAAGTCCAAGTGTCCCATAAAAAAAAATTTAGTATTTCTAAATCAATTTTTCTGAAGGAGGGCCACAAAGATGATCAGAGGGATGGAACACGTCCCCTGTGAGGACAGGCTGAGGGAGTTGGGCTTGTTCAGCCTGGAGAAAAGAAGGCTGCAGGGTGACCTCTTAGCAGCATTCCGGTACCTAAAGAGAGTCTACAAAGAGGAGGGGAGTCAACTCTTTGAAAGGGTAGATAATGGCAGGACGAGGGGAAATGGTTTGAAGTTGAGGGAGGGAAGATTTAAGTTGGATGTCAGGGGGAAGTTCTTTACAGAGAGAGTGGTGAGGTGTTGGAACAGCTGCCTAGAGGGGTTGTGGATGCCCCATCTCTGAATGTGTTCAAGGCCAGATTTTATGAGGCCCTGGGTAGCCTGGTCTAGCATTAAATGGGGAGGTTGGTGGCCCTGCATGTGCAGGGAGGTTGGCGATCCACAATCCTTGAGGTCCCTTCCAACCCTGGCCATTCAGTGATTCTGTTATAACATCTGTACATTCATTGATTATACAGTATTCCATCAAAAAACCTTAAAAAATCTTTTAAAAATGAACTAGCAATACATACTCTTCTAAAGGAAATGCTGAATGATTTAAAAAAGTGTTCAAGTGTAATTGAAAAATGTTTGAGTATGCAACTGAACATTTTGGTGGGATATGTATGCATGTAAAATAGATTTTTTTTAAATCTGACTTTGATTATGCATCCACTGATGCATAACAAATGTACTTGTATGGGATACACATTGCTGTTGCAGATCACAAACCTGTGGTGCCTGAGAATATCCACCAGTAACTTCACTACAGCTAGACATTTAAAAATAATGGACTGCTCAATTTGCTGTGGTTTCAAGAAGTTGATACAAAAATAAAACATTTTTTGTATCAGACTAAATATATGTTAAAAGAATGAAAAATATATGTTAAATTTTAATATTTCATTTAAAAATTGTACCATTCTTAGGTGCTGAGTTGATGACAGGGCCTGCTGGGCTGCTGTGTGTGTCTGGGGTGCCCTGTGCTGGACACAGCCAGAACCAAAATAGACCCATACCTATTACTGTTAACCACTAGAGATAAGAAATTAGCTGAAGTCTGTTCTCACTTACTTTCATACCAGAATAACAAACACTTGCAAAGAAACAATCACAACTATTTCTTCCTGGGGAGTAGGTAAACAACCCACACTTTAAATACTTATAAAAAAAAAAAAAAAAGTTATTTTTGATCCTAAATCTGCAAAACTCTACTGTTTGAGGAGTACCATGGAGCAAATGAGGAAAATCACCAATTTTTATGATCTTCAAGATAAGAAGTCCCCTCTATGTAAAAACAAATAAGAAAAAAAAAAAGAAAAAAAAAAAAACATGCTAGAGAGTACATTAGAAAAGAATTAAGCTTTCAAACAGAGCATGTTTTCAAAGAGATCTTCAAATGTTTTCACAGTTCATTTCCCTCACTCTCCACTGTTTTAATACAAGTACTGAGACATGCACCTGTAATATCAGAAAAAGTAAATACCAAGCTATGCTTGCAGATGTTGAACTGTGACTATGCTGGCTGAAAATCAATTACATAGAAATTGTAGAAATATCCAGAATAAAAATATCTAAAGAGAAACAGAGAAAAAGAGGGTTGGATGCTTCGGATAACTCTTAAGTGTTCTATTCACTGTCACAAACAAAGCTACTAAGTTTACAGTGACTGCTGATAATTTTCTCAAATCTGTGATTCTTTTTTTCTCCAAAATGAAAAACAATTTTAATTACAATGATTTAATACAGTTGCTACAAATATGAGAACATGATTAGACAAAACATATGCTTCAAAATGTTTCTTCCTATCTATCATTTAATATTTTTATGCAGTTCCATCACTTCTATGGTCATAGAAGTCCATCTTTTCATTAAGACAGTTTAGTGAACATTATTATTATGAGTAATAAAATATTATGAGAGGTTGGCAAAGAACCATTTACATGGATTATGAGACCACATAAGTATCTTCACAATTTAGGTGGAAAAAAAAAGTGTAAAAGAATAAATATGTATTCATATGTTTACATACATATGGACATATAGTTCATTCAGCATAGGGAGTTCCAGTGGCCATCAAGACACTTCATCAGTTTTTTGATCGTTTGTTTGTGAGCATAGGCTGATGAAACAAAATGTCCACTATATCTATCTAGTGGCACTGGACAAAAGAAAATTGGTTAGGTTCCACACAAGTTAAATAGTGGCTTTCTTATCTACTTTAAATATTCCCTGTGATATTTTGATGTAATATATAGTTTTGGAGAGAATGGAGTTTCTGTGAAGTACATATGGCAACCATAGGAGAGAGTGATGGAGATATGAATAGTTGGTAGCAATAGCATGACAATGGCAAAGGAAATTACAAGTATCACAGAAATTTTTCTAATGATGAATACAGCTGATGAATGTGGAATTAATAGTGAAGAGGAACAATGGTTTCACTTAAAGTCACTACAGGCAAATAGGATTAACTTGTCAAAATCTGTTCAAGCTCTAATTTTTAGCACTTCAATATTTTCAAAACAGTTATTGTAAATATTCCTTTCAAATACTTATGGCTTAAGCCTTAACAGCACCTCCAAGTCTAATTTTTTTTTCTCTTGTAAATATTCACATGACCAAGATTTTGTTCACTGTACTATCTAAGGAGTAAATAATCTCCATAAAAAATGTTCATTTCTTCATAAAACGATAAGGTCTGACTTGTTTATTTTTCTTCTTTTCTCTCCTTCTTATCTTAAAAAGTGCTGTCAAAGACTGTTCAATAGGAATGCTACTGTTTTTTTTGTTGTTGTTTGTTTGTTTGTTTGTTTGTTTTGTATGCATTAATCTGCTGCAGTATTGTGATTGAAGGAACTATTCGTATGGCAATGATTCTGCAGGAGCTTATTATGAACTTCAAAAATCAGTGATAAAATACAATATATATTGTAGTTGTCATAGCCTCCAGATGCCTTGAATTTGCTGATTGTCTAAAAAATTCATAAATGGGAACATGACGAGAGACATCTATCTATCATGTCTCTTTACTCTCTGTCTCAAAAAGAGCTTGAATATAAATATTCCATCAGCTTTGCATTAATGAATTCAGTGGATACTTTGCCTTCTGTAACATTACTTTCTTTCCTATGACTTGCTTTTTGATAAATTTTTCCTATGGCTTGCTTTCTGCTAAATTATGTCACTGCAAATGTAAAGATCCTTTCCCCTCTTTTGAGTGTATTAAATATATTATATGTACCTGAAACTCTACAAAGGGGATGGGGGGCAAAATGCCTCCTATACTGTCAGAAAAGAGCAAGTCTGACACTGCCTTATGACACTAAATATGGACAAGTCTCTGGAGCTGGACAACATGTATCTCAGAGTCCTGAACTAACTGACTGATGTGGTTGCCAAGCTACTCTAAATCATTTCTGAATATTCATGGCTGTCAGGTGAAGGTCCTGGCAAGTGGAAAAAGGAATCATCACTCCCATTTTTAATAAAGGGAGAAAGGAAAATCTGGGAGACTATCGACCAGTGAGCCTTACCTGTGCCAGGGAAGATCACAGAGCAGAACCTCCATGAATCTACTCTAAGGCATGTGCAAGAAAGGGGAGGGGGGTGATTCAAGAATGCCAACACAGCTTCATCAAGGATAGACTATGCCTGACCATAGAAGTGCTCAGGTTGGAAAAGACCTCAGAGACCATCAAGTCCAACCACAACCTAACCAAACTTACCCTAATTCTAACAACCCTCTGCTAAATAATGTCTCTGAGCACAGTAAACAAATGGTTTTTAAACACATTCAGGAAAGGTGACTCAACCCTGCCTCTGGGGAGCCTATTCCAGTGCTTAACAACCCTTTCTGTAAAGAAGCTTTTCCTGATATCCAGCTTAAACTTACTCTGGCACAACTTGAGACCATTTTCCGTCATCCTGTCACCAGTGAGAAGAAACCAACCCTGCACTTGCTGTAAGCACCTGTCAGGTACTGGAAGAGAGTAATAAGGTCTCTCTTCAGACTCCTTTTCCCCAGACTAAACAGCCCAATTCCTTCAGTCGCTCCTCATACGGCACATTTTCCAAGCCCTTCACAAGCCTTGCAGCCCTTCTTTGGACCTGCTCGCACCCCATGTCCTTTCTGTATTGAGGTGCCCAAAACTGAACACAGTACTCGAGGTGAGGCCTCACCAGTGCTGAGTACAGGGGCCAAATTACTTCCCTAGTCCTGCTCACCACACCATTCCTGATCCAAGCCAGGATGCCACTGGCCTTCTTGGCCACCCGGGCACACTGCTGGCTCGTATTCAGCTGACTGTCCATCAATATACCAGGGTCCCTTTCTGACAGGCAACTTTTCAGCCACTCCTTCCCAAGCCTATAGGGTTGCCTGGGGTTGTTGTGACCAAAATGCAGGACCTGACACTTGACACTATTGAATCTCACACGGTTCACCTTGGCCCATCAATCCAGTTTATCCAGGACCTTCTGTAGCACCTTTCTCCCCTCTGGCAGATCAACACTCCCTCTCAATTTGGTGTAGACTGCAAACTTACTGAGGGTGCACTCAATCCCCTCATCAAGATTGTTAATAAAGATGTTAAATAGAAGCGGCCCCTGTACTGAACCCTGGGGGACACTGCTCATGACCAGCCGCCAACTACATTCAACTCCATTGATCACAATTCTTTGGGCTTGGCCATCCAGCCAGTGTTTCACCCAGCAGAGCATACATCCATTCAAGCTATGGGCAGCCACCTTCTCCATGAGAATGTTGTGAGGGACAGTGTCAAAGTCTTTACTGAAGTCCGGGTAGATCACATCGACAGCCTTACCTTCATCCACTAAATGGCTCACCTTGTCATAGAATGAAATCAGGTTTGCCAAACATGATCTACCATTTGTAAACCCATACTTACTAGGCCTGATCCCTTGGTTGACTTTTAATTGGTCCATTATGTCTCCTGAGATTATCTGTTCCATAATCTTCCCTGGTACTGAGGCGAGACTGATAGACCTGGAGCTACCAGGATCATCTTTCCATCCTTTTTGAAGATGGGTGTCACATTTGCCAGTCTCCAGTCCACTGTGACATCCCCGGTTAGCCAGGACTGCTGAAGGATGATGAAGAGTGGCTTGGAAACCACATCCACTAACTCCTTCAGCACTCTAGATGCAATCCATCTGACTCCATGGACTTTTGAGCATTCAGCTTCTGGAGCAAGTCCAAAACCATCTCATCGTGGATTATGCAGGGCCTATTCTGTTCCCCATCCCTATCTACCAGTGCAGGAGGCTGTGTTCCCAGGGAGTAACAAGTCTTACTATTAAAGACTGAGGCAAAGAAAGCACTTAATACCTCAGCTTTATCCTGATCCTTGGTCACCATGCTGCCCTCGGTGTCCAACAAGTCATGGAGGTTCTCTCTAGCCCTCCTCTTGCTGTTGATATATTTATAGAAATATTTGTTGTTGTCTTTTATCTTAATGACCAAGCTCAGTTCTAACTGGGCTTTGGTTTTTCTAATTTTCTCTCTGCACAGCTTCACTCCATATCTGTAATCGCCTGGAACAGCTTGAAAAGCGGGCTCATGTAAAATCAAATGAGATTCATCAAACCAAAATGTAAGGTGTTGCCACTTGGGTTGGAGCAATCTCAGATATGTGAACAGACTGGGAGAAGTACTCAATGAGAGCAGCTCTGTCAAGTAGAACTTGGGGGTCCTAGTGGATAAAGAGCTGGATGTGAGCCAGCATTGTGCACTTGCAATTTGGAAGGCCAACAGTATACTGGACTGCCTCAAAAGAAGGGCAGCCAACTGGGTAACAGGAAGAAGTTGTCCCCCTCAGTTCTGTTTTTGTGAAGTCACACCTGAAATACTGTGCCCAGGTCTTAGGCCCTGAAGACAGTGAAGATGTGGAGCTGTTGGAATCAGTCCAGAGGGCAGCCACAAAGATGATCAGAGGGCTGGAGCACCTCTCCCGTGAGGTTCAGGAAGTTGGGCTTGTTTATACTGGAGAGGAGGATTGTTTTTCTGGGGAGACCTCATTGCGACCTTCCAATACTTCAGAGGAGTTTATGAACTGGCAGAAAACCAACTTTTTTCATGGTCTATTAGTGAGAACGGGCAAGAATGGTTTTAAATTAAAAGAAAGGAGATTTAGGTTAGATGATAGGAGGAAATTTTTTATTCACTGTGGTAAAGGACTGGAAAAGGTTGCCCAGAGAAGATGCAGATGCTTTTTCCCTAGAGGCATTCAGTGCCAGTCTGGATCAGGCCCTGGGCAACCTGATCTAGTGGTTGATAACTATGTTCATGTGAGGGCATTGGAACTACATGATATTTAAAATCCCTTCCAACATAAGTCATTCTATGATTTTAAAATGAAAGCTACAACTCCCGTTGACTACAGTATATTTTTTTTTAATGTTAAATATTTTGTTTGCTTCTCTTCCCACACAGTTAAAATCTTTTCTAAATTTGACATCAGCACTTATTCACAGAGAGAAATGTAAAGAACATTTTCAATCTTACTGTAGAGGGAGCCTTTAATTAATTAATTAATTAATTAATTAATTTTTGTGACTTCCGAGAGATCTATTAGAAAGTAACGTCGCAGATCTCATCTGCAGTTTCAAACATAGAAAAATCTCAAAGCAAGAAGGCAAGCAAATAATTAAATGAATAAGAGCACCTTGAAAGGAAATATTTTGTAATTTTACAAACTTCTCTAGGGAATAGATGTCATCTCTAATTCTCTTTTAAAGTTGAACCTTTTTTTTAATTCACATTGCTGTGTAAGGAAGAATGTAGTTTCCATTTCTGACACACAAAAAATAATGTGTATTTTATCAGCATACTCAAGAAAAATAAGAACAAATCAATATGGCAATTAATGACCACGTATTTCAATATGTGGTTTAATGAGAGTTCTTAATACTCTGAGACTAATAACCAGATTGCTGTATTGTGCAATGAAATATTTTTCTTAAGCACTAAGTTTATGACTTTCCAATTAAACCTTTACTATGAGAAAATGTGCAAGTTCTACATCTGAAATATGTTCTCAAATATTCTCTAAATAAAAGACTGCATTCAATATAAACCTACAAACTTGAAGAAAAATATATGATTGTAAGGTATTAAGCAACCTTTTGCTTTAGGTAATGTTTCAAAAATTTTCACAAATTGGATTAGATGCCCATGTTTTAATCAGGCTTAAAAAATTGCTACTTATCTATACAGTCAGTTTCTTCACTGACAGCAGGATTAATCTGCAAATCTCACTGGTTAATGACAATGCTTCAATATACAATACTAATTATAGGGCTAAAAACTTTGCTCCTGCTGAATTCCATATCTATGGAACAATGTAACTTTACATAAGTTGCTCCAAATAATGCATTTGAAAACAAGTTTGGAACTCTCAAACATTATTCTGTTTTTCCAAGAAGTCATAAGACAGTGAACTTTTCTTCTCAACTGCGCTGCTGCTGTCTACTGGTTTCAGCATACTGACTCAAGGACAGCCTGATTCCTGCTTCTAAAATCTAACAGTATTTTAGGAGAGGGTTTTTTTGTTTCTTTGTTTTGTTTGTTTTGTTTGTTTGGGAGGAGAAAGAAAAAAAAAGTTCCTATAGACATATAAATGTAAAACATTATTATTAATGTCATTAACAAAATACTGAAATAACTTATAATACTAGCAGTTCAATGCTTCTCTTCGAGGAAAACAAAAGGTTAGGTTTCTTACTTCAGTTGTCTGTGAAGACAAATTTTATCAGTATTTTTTTAGTTGATTCATTATTTCCTTGATAGATGTGTTTTATTTTTCTCCAGAAATATGCAGTCTTTCAAGCAGACAACTTTTCATTTTGTTAGCCAACTATGCTTTTCCTCACATTTAGTTTCAGACTCCAAATTCATCTTGTAACGTGCTTACAGTGCATTAGATATCAATTTAATTAAAAAAAAAAAAAAAAGGAAACAAAACAAAAACCTAAAACCTTTTGCTTGTAAATATTTTTGGCTAAAAAAAAAACAAAAAAAAAAACCTACAACTTAAAAATATTTTCTTTTTTTTGTTGTTGTTTAAAAAAGTGTTGGATTAAAAAAAAAAAGTTGGTTTCTGTCTCCATATACTTGTATTTGTATTCAAAGTAGATATACTTAAATGTAAAAAAATGTAATCATGATGTGAAATCAACCATGTTATAGTGTTGGCTACACTTAAAACAGCATATAAAATATTTTAATAGAGTGATGGCAAATTTGGTTCATTAAGAGCCTTGTACACAGTGCTACCTAATACTTCAGATGATCACTACCTTTTTGAACAAGAACCAACTTGTTGTAGGATAACCTACAGTTCCTCAGATAACACATACAATGTGTTTTCTTACAAACGTATCCAACACCCATGAATTCCCCCAGCACAGCCCTACCAACACCGCAGCAAGTTTGATTTGATTTTTCAGCTAAGTTATTTCAGCTGTTAAAAAATTATCTAAGTTTAATCTAAATTTTAAAATGAGGCTTTAATTCTTTGCATGGAAATAGGAAAAATAATACCAGAATGTGATTCTCAATAGTGTTTAATGAAAGCACATAGCCAAGTCAAAACAACAGAAATCACAAGATATTTTTGCTAGTTAATTAACATAATTGCTAGTTACCATGACAAAGTGTTTCAATAGGCCTTAAATCACTTGATGTCAATGGAAGAGTCTTCAATATAGGTGCTTCTTAACTTGTTCTAACTTTTTTTTTTTTTTTTTTTTTTTTTTAAGATAAATCTCAAGTATTTATTTCCCCTAAAACACCTACAAGAATACTGTACTAAATTTGCATAGAAATAGGACATCAGACATTTACAGTTTGCAGGCATGTGGACTTCACGTAAGCACCCACAGGATCAAATTCAAGGAATGGTATTTAGAAACTACACTTGCTTTTCTTAAAACTTGATCTGTTGTGCTCTTAACCACTTGCACCATTGCTCATCTCGTTTTTTTTTTTAGAAGAGATTCTAAAGTTATACTCAAATATTAAAGGAAAAATCTCTGAAAAACATGTCATATTTAGACAAGATGAGCTTCTTCAATTGAATTTTTACTTGTTTTATTTTTATCTTTGTCATCAGGCAATGAATTATGTCTTGTTTCCCTCTCAAGACCCAGCATGAAATGTATCTGAATGCTATCTTTTCCTCAACTGGTCTATTCAAGTCTTCTGCAAAAACAATTTTGAAGATCAAAAGTAGTGATTTCAAAGCACTCTTACTAATTCTAATGCTGTATTTCCTATAGAAGAGCTAACTAGAAACTCAGAATAAAGGATACAGTAAATATTAAATTAAGCTCCAGTTATTACAATTAGTAATCCTGGAATATCTTCATGCATTTTAGCAAAAAGCACTTGAGATTCAGATTTAATCTGAAATTCAAAGACAGTTTCTATTTACATTTTTTTTTTTTAAAGGAATATAATGGAAAAACTTACAGTAGGAGCAACCGTAGACCTCAATTCTTAACCCAATTTGGCCTTCTCCATTCCAATCTAAAGGAACTATACGTACATAGCGAGCAATGACTGGGTGTTGCAAATCATGTCGGACCACACTATCAGAGTTTGTGTTTCCAGGAAATGCCTAAGGGAAAGAATAAGAAAATTATTTTATTATTTCTATCTCATACACTGTAAAGATTCTGTTATGAAGGAAAATTTTAGGTAGTGAAGACCTCCGAGTGACTAGTTAGCACTTAAGTTTGGTTAAAATGTTTTCTTTGATACTGAGCAAATGAACAGTGGTTTTAAAAAGTTTTGTAGTGCTCACAACACAAACACTGTAGCACTGGAACCTCGTGCTTTCTCCACAATAGATACAGTAAATTCAGATAAGAGCTGCTGCTAGATAAGAAAGTATTTTGCATCACTGATCCATTGCTCAGTTACTAAAACATTTATAAAGATGTCCAAAAGGGTTGTTCTGTGACAAGATACCCATCCTCTAACAGATTACAAACAGCAGTCACTGTCTTGTAAACAGAAACACTGATATATCCTATTTCCTACAGCAGACCCTCCAATTTCTCAAATTTCCAGGAATACAAAGATCTTTCTTTATTTTTTATGTACTACCTTCTGGAAAATGAGCACACAGTTTCTCTCCTAACCATAGTTACCTCCCACAGCAAAATCAGCTCTTTTTTGACTTTGGAAGTCAAAAAAGTACAAAACACAGTACTCTGTCATGGTTTTATAATTTTGTTATCGGTATTCCACACCAAACATCATGTAAAGCACGGGTAATTAAAGAGTTAATACTCCAGTTCCGTGGACTGACATCTTTCTGGATGCCTGGTTCTCAGAAGAAAGGAAGAACTACACATCCCAGGGGACTTCATGTTCAGAGAGGAAGATAAGCCATGGGAGGGAGTCATGGGATCTTGCTCTCTGGCTCTCTTGCTCACTGCCTAGCAGTGTGTGGGTCTGCTCCCCAACCGTGTGCCTTCAGTTCAAAGTAGGCCTTTTAGTTTCGGACACTCTCTCTCTCTTATTTGATTTATTAGCCTCAATTTCAATTATATTATATTATATTGTGTTATCTTGCATTCCGATATCATGTTTAGTAAAATTAAGTTTTCCTCCTTAGATTGTTGCTGCTGTTCTGGTTTCTGGGCCCAGCTCCCATCTCCCTTCCCTTCCCCCTTTTCCGTCCTGTTTTTGGGCCAGGGGGCCTATGGGCTTGCTGCCCCCTGTCGAGGGCACACGTTGATCTAGATAACTCCGTGACAGACTCTCAAGTAAAATTTAAAAATGACTGAAGTAAATTCAGTGCTTCTTTTGTAATTTTGTACCTCTTGGTAAAAGATTTCATAGTACTCTGCTTAAAAGTAAATGATATCTATCTGTTAACATAACAGATTTTATTGTCTTTTCATCTCATGCACAAACCATTTGTTTTCTAATGGTAAATGTTGAAGATTGCCATTTAGTTATTTTCAGCATTTTCAGAGAAACATCATAAGTCTTCATGAGTAATTTTCAATAAAACGAGTACCTTGGAGCAGTAAACAAAGAAAGGTGATCTTTGCCACACAAATAAACCCATATAGAATCCTATAATACATTCAAGTACTGGAAATAAAAAGAAATGAAGAAACAACTAGGCTGTAAATGTATCTACTGCAAAATATAGTCATCAGAATTTTGTAAAGCCAAAAATTTAGGTTGACACTTTGCATATAGATACAGCACTAGATATTTCAGATGAGTATCCATCTTGTATACTGCACAGTAGATCTAGGTGTAGGTAAAGATTCACAGAACCCTTTCCTTGATGAGCTAAAAAAAAATAATGCATGTAATATTTTTTATAAGGTTGGTTGTTGTACTGCTGCAATTATTGTGCTAAATAATGATGAAGACACTCGCGGCTTCATAGTAAAACTTGTTAGGTACAAAAATTAATGCCTGTGAAGCACTTCCATATTTGAGTGCTAAGCATTTATGAGAAATACAATAGTTCTGTATTCTGAGCTGAATAGCAGACAGACAACAACAAAAAGCACAGGCTGAACAAGAACTAAACAATCTATTGAATAACTGCCTACCATCTCAGATTTAATGCTGTTATGTCCTTGTTAGCAATGCCTCTGTACCATCAAAAACTATGGCAGAAAGTCACAGAGATTCAAAGGACCGCTTTGCAACAAGCTCCTCGTATACTGCATGAACATTCTTTCATCCCTGCAGCACTCTCAGCTAAATCAGGATCGCCCCACAGAAATAATTCATTTTCACTGCTAACAGTCTTGCAAATTGGCCGACCACAGCTAGTACCATTTTCAAGACCTGCTGCTTTGTGCTGCCAATCAAGTTTCTTAGCTCCTCTCCCCCCTGCCCCAATGGCAGTCACACTTCATGATCTCTGCTTTCCATGCTGGAGCTGCAGCCAGTTGGACTTAGGTTTCTCAAGTCCCTTTCAGTCTCAGGAGGGAATAAAACAGCCAGAATGGAATGGATGCAATGGGGCTCTCTCTAGGACACCTGCTGCCTCAGAAGAGTTCACATCTACTGGACAGCTACAGAGCTCCTACAAAAGCATCACACACAAACAAGGAAGGAAAGAAAAACCCAGGACACTGTGCAGGGGTCCTACCTCTCACTAGGTGATACCTGTTTATGTCCATCCTCTGTACACGGAACTGCACCTCATCTGTTCCCCACTTCTTCTCCCCCGCTTCGTACAGGCACTTCAAGACATTAGGGGTGACAAAGTAAGGCTCATGGAGAAGACTGGGCGTACAGGAGATCTTAAATCCCTTGCAGCTAGAGCACTGCTGGCACGTACTTGTCTAGATCACGGATATTTTCCAACAAGCACCTACCAGGCACGGCAACCCACAGCCAAAATCTCATTGCCCCTGCCAAGTAGCCAGCCTGTCGAGAGACCTCTCATTAGAGACTTGCAAACAAGGCTAAAAACATTATTTCCATTTCACAGGCTGGCTTCTCTTCACCACGCATCACCTGCACAAGAATAGATTGGGAAGCACATTACTACGCACCTGAGCATCTTGCTGAGCATGGGCATCATCCACATACATTCCTTCATCTCTGTTTCCCTGCAAAGACACAAGGATAGAAGACTCAGTTCACCAGAGCATCTACTGGAAGCAACTCCTGAGAATTCCCCACTCATGAAAAGCTGCTGGGGATGGATAATGGAGTCCTTCAAAGGGAACACTAGCTTACAAATGAAATGCAGCTCAGATGTACTTTGGGCTTCCTTCTGAAACGAGCAGCAACCCACTTTACTGGGACATTTAAAGAAGAGCCCACAGCACTCATGCACACCCAGAGTCAGAGTTCCCTCCCCGGAGAGGCTGGGTTTGAGGTCATGGGACACACAGGGTGAGAAAAAGCCAGCCTGGAGCTCCTCACCACTGAGTGCAGAGCTGTGCCCACAGCTCTGAACATTCACCCCCTTCTCCCCTCAGCTTGGCTCACCATTGCGAGGGACACGAGGACCCTTCGAAACATGGGAGATGTGTCAGATACGATGCCATCCTCAAGGGAGCAGCCATATTCCAGCAAGAACACACACACAGCACCCGTTAGGAGCAGGGCCACCACCTGGGTGCTGCCCACAACATTTGCCAGCTGTAACCTAGCTAAGTACAGAACTGTGCCCAGGGCTCCCAGCAGCACTGCAGCACTCCAGCCATCATCATTACTGCTACAGCCTCCAATTAAGAAGCGCAGACAGGAAGAAACTGACAAGAGAGCCTTTTGCACTCCTTACGAAGCTTGTAGTTCTCATTAATGCCACAAATCTCTCCATTGGTGCGAAAAGCCAGAATTTCCATTGGGCAACCTTCATCTGCTCCTGCTCCCTAGGGAATCACCAAGGCAAGACTTAAGATACCAGCACCTGCTTGTGACGTGCAACCAGGTTTCTTTAAGAGAGAGAAGACATGCATAACAAAGCAGTAAGTCCTTGGCCAGAACTTAAGCAATACAAAAGGAAGATTTCCAAACCTTCACAGCCCTCCTTAGTTCGTGCACGTCATACATGGTGGTGGGAGTCATCACCCCAATGATCACCCTCTCAAAATTCCCACTCAGCTCCGACTTCAAGTCATCAATCAAATCCTAGAAGGCAAAGAGGAGAAAGGAGTTGGCAGAAGGGACGGCCTTTGAGGACAGAGGAACTGAGCTGTTCAGCACTCCTCTTCAGGCTCCAACCCTCCTTGCATCAACAACTGCTCTGAACTGAACAAGAACAAAACAACCTTGGTCAGGTGAAGTCTCTGCCGACCTTTCTCTTGTAGAGATTGGGTCGTTTTTCACTTTGCGCCCAAGTGACACAACCACGTTCATGCATCTCTGCAGACCACCCACCCTGCCAGTAGTGCTCTTAGAGGTGATCAGAACTTGCTGACGCTGGGAAACATTTAGTTTGGTCAAGACGTCAGTGATGGCATCTTCATCCGTGCCTGCAAGAAACAAATGGAAGCTAGTCAGGATGCTTGCACAAGGATCAGAAGTGCCCTCTGGTCTTGTGCCACCTCCAGTCCCTCACACAGCCAGCTCTCAACAGCTCCAGGACTACATCGATGCACACAAAGCTGCCAGGACCCACGCCACCAGAGCAGCTGCATTTCGGGACACGAAGGGCAGTTCTGTTTCCACTTTCCAACAATTTTTAGGGCAGTTGTGCAGCAGAGCAGTGCAAGCAGCTATGCTTCCCTCTATCAAACCACCAGAGCAGCCATTCGCAGTGCTGGGGAAAAAATAAAAGTTGACCATGGAGGGAGATCAACTTAGCAAAGCCCTTCATGGCCTTCCTGAGAGCCTGCGCTTCTTGCTCAGCGCTGAAACTTGAGACCCCCTCGATTGTTGCCTAAGGCCACAAGAAAAGGATTTAGCAAAGGCAGACCGACGCACGCAGAGTTGAACTGGAAAAAAAAAAGAAGACAAACATGAAAGATGTGAACACAGAGATAGTAAAACTCCACCCACACAACTGATGCTTCTCTCTCACTTCTGTCTCACACGGCAGCCTGTTCTAGTGGGACTTCCCAAGCATATCAGAAAGAAGCCACGGGGGCACAACTGCATGGAGAACATATCTCCATATTGCTGCCCACGGAGTACCTGGTTTCCAGTGAAACAAAAGCTGGACCACCCGGCATCTGTGTTCAGGCCCACCAGGCCTTCTTCCTAGCAGTTCTCCACGTCAATCATAAAGCAATGCGCTCCCATCATAGCCCTAGTCCTGACTTCTCTTGTAGCAGGTAAGGACCAGTATTCTGCACCATTCCTTTTGCTCTGCTCGGCACTGGGGAGGCTGCAGCTGGAGAACAGCGTCCAGCTCTGGGCTCCCAGTACAGGAGACAGCTGGACATGCTGGAAAGAGTCCAACGCAGGGCTACCAAGATGGTGAAGGGACTGGAACACCTCTGCCATGACAAGAGGCTGAGAGAGAGGGGGCTGCTCAGCCTGGAGAAGGGGAGCTCAGGGGGATCCCACCCACGGCTGTAGAAGTTCCGCACAGAAGTTTGTCCTGATATCCAACCTAAACTTACCCCATGCCTGTGTGTCCTGCGGAACCCCACAGATGTGACAGTGGGCTGCTTCTCAAAGGAAACCAGTGCTCGGCGTCGGGAGCGGTGGAGGAAGCAGCTGATCCTGCCAATAACGCTGCCATCGCGCGTCCCTCCCCGGGACTCCCACACCTTCCTCTCCCCAGCCCGGCTCGGCTCCTCGCAGGCTGCAGACACTGCTGAGGCACTCGCGCTCCAGGCCGTCATCTTCCTCCCGTGCTGCCGGACCGCTCTCTGCAGGGCTGCGCTGAGCTCCTGCTGCTGCACCAGAACCGCAGCTCCCGTGCTGACGGACGGCGGAGCTTCGTGCCGGCACCCACAGCACGCGGCCCCCGGGCTGCTGGCGGCACGGCAGGATGCTCCCGTCCCCGCCTCCCTCCCACCGCCCCTCGGCTCCGGCATCCTCCCGTTATCCGCCTGAGGAAACGAAGGCCCCGCACAGGGCTCTGGACGGGCTGACCGACGGCTGATGCCAACGGAACGACGTTCAACACCGCCACGCGCCGGTCCCGCACTTCGGTCACGACGACCCGAGGCATCTCTGCAGGCCGGGGGCAGAGCGGCTGGAAGGCCGCGCGGAGGAAAAGGATCCGGGGGCGCGGGCCCCGGGTCCCCGGAAGCGGAGCGGGCGCGCGGCGCGGGGCAGCGCCGCGGGCAGCCGGGCCGGGGCCACGCGGGACGCGCGCGGTGATGACGCAATGACGGCGCGACCGCGGGCGCAAACGACCCCGCCGGGAGCGCCCGCCCCGTTCCGCGGGCCGACCAATAGGAGAGCGGGAGAGGCGGGGCCGAGCGCGGGCTCTCCGCCAATGGCGGCCGCGGGATTCCGTGCCGGGAAAGCGGCGCTCCGCCGCCCCGCGTCCCCGCCGCCGCCCGCCCCGCGCCTCGGGGCCCCGTCCGTCCCGCGTCAGAACGGAGCCGTCCTCCGGAGTCGGCGTCGCGGCGGGGCGCCGCCGGCTGAGAACCGGCGGCTGACTGCGAGCGGCGGGACGCCCGGTGTCCGGGAGCGGCTCCTGGCCGAGCCGGGCAGCCCCGAAAGAGAGGGACCGACCCCGCCGATCGAGACGCGTTCGAGCCCGGCAGAGTCGGGCGGCCGCCTTCGGTTCCGGCTCGGCTCGGCTCGAACGGTCAGCAGCGCCGTGCTGAGCCGCTGCCCCGCAGGCGGAGGACTCGACTGCCGTTTTCTGTATTCACGTCTGTCCGAGAAGAAAGCTGGCGGCGCTGGCGCTGACCAGGGAGAGGGAGGCCGGGGGCCGGAAAGCTCTCGGGCTGCGGCTCCAGGGCAGGCAGAGGAAGTCACGGCGCTTTGCTGCTGAGTTCGTTACCCGACGAAGCCCGACGCGGGGGGGCTGGGCAGACAGTCTTGCCAAAGAGGCCCGTGCTACAGCAAGATTGACAGCACGACGCCTTTTGTTCCCCTTGAGCCCTGGGCAGGCTTCGGGGCGAAAACCTTTCCACGTGCAAAGCAGCGATGGGAACTGCGTCCGTCTCCCTGCTGAGACATGCTGGGGAACGTCTCAGGGGAAGCTCAAGTTCCGTCTCGGTGCTGCCCGGACAGCTCCGGCGCGCAGCGGCGGTGCGGGGCGGCCCGGGCTGCGGGAGCGCCGCCGTCTGAGGGGTGAAGAGCTCTGAGCCAGCTGCCAACGGCCGTTCCCGCGCGCCGCGCCTCAGCCAATCGGAGCCGGCGCCGCTGCCGCTGACCAACGAGAGCCCGGGGGCGGAACGGATCGGCACGTGCCCAGCGAGAGCCAGGGGGCGGGACGGACCGGCACCTGACCAATGAGAACCCGGGGCTGGGACGGTCCGGCACCTGACCAATGAGAGCCCGGGGGCGGGACGGTCCGGCACCTGACCAATGAGAGCCCGGGGGCGGTGCGGCGTTGCGCTGCGCTGTTGGTGGGAGGAGCGCGGCAGGGGGCGGGCCGTGGGTGGGGCCTCGGGACAGAGGGAGTTTTCTTCAGGACAGGAACACCGGCCATGTGCTTCAAGGCGCGTAACTATTGAGGAGATGGAGAACGCTTGCTGTCAGAAATCATGGCAGCTGTACAGGAGCTGGGTGTATTTTGGGGACAGTCCTTGTAACCAGCTGGTTTCGAGACATTGCCCTGCCCGAGAGTCTAAACTGCACAGCAGAAGAATGCTGGGAAAATGCTTCTTCCTCACTGTTTTTCACTTGCAGGTTCTTTCCTTAGGGTTCCTTTTTCCTTTCCAAAAGGAGATTTTGGGGATCGAGGCACTTGAAGAGAGAGTGAAGCCAGCTCTTTCCAACAGTGCGGGCAGTCCCTGTGGAGAGGACCCCGGGAACTTGAGCAGGGCACACCCCTCTTGTGCCTTTCTCCCGACTGGTTTTTGGGAGACAGCAAATGGACACCCCTACAAGAAGTCTCAGGGTGTTTCCTTTTGACACTCTTATTATGGAAGTAAGAATACATTCCTGGCTCCATTTTGCTCTTGTGTCAGAAGGCAGAGATTTAAGCTACCTAAAGTCACTTTTCCACAAACATTCCCACAGAAAGAAGCATCCAACATCTCTCTGTAGCTACGGAGACCCTGACTTCTCAACTCTTTCCAGGTATGTTTTACTGTCTCTTTCCAAATTTAGAAACGGCAGCTGTGCAGAAAAACATGCCACAGATCCTGAAGTGTGGGCCAGCGGGGAGTTTTACCCCGTCTCCTCCCTGATGTCAATCTGAAGTGATCTCCTTTAGTCCTCAGTATAACAAACGCATCCTGTGACCGTGCTTGAAGACAGTCTCCCTTGAGCATTTTAGCTGAGCTTGGTTAGCGCTCTTAAACCCAGCTGTGCAAGTGCTGCTTTCCTCCCCACTGTGAGGGATTGCTGTCAGGAGCCAACCAGTTATGCCAGGCACATCCAGCAAGGAGCTGCTGTGGCACGATGGGCGCGTGGAGCGGCTGTCTTCCAACCTGTCCTCTGCAGCAGTTAGCATTCTGCGGGTTACTCTTCCCCAGTTTGCAGAACAAATATCAGAAGTTGATGCTCTTTTGTGAAAATGTGGGTTGAAAAAAAGGCAGTGTGACATTCCTGACTGCAGGTGAACAGCAGCACAGATGCTGCCAGCCCCGCTGTAAAAGCTGGACTTGTTAATGAAGCAGCTTATCCATCTGTGTTGGGCAGTGGTATCAGGGCATTGCTCTTCAGATCTTTGTTTTCCATCTGAGGATTTTGTCCCAGCAGGGTTTGTGCCTCAGGATTTTGGGCAGGAGAAGGGCTGGCAGCAGCCCAGGGCAGGACGTGGGTCCCCTGGGGACAGCAGCCACAGCCCCTGCCCCATCTGCACAGTGACCCTGGGCCATCCCTAGGACACCTTGAGACCCTCCTCCTCTGCACAGCCCCACAAAGCACGAGGGAAGGTCTGGGGTGGCACTGGTCCCCCTGGAATGGGGCAGGGATGGTGCCCTCCATCCCATCCATCCCCAGTGCTCAGGGCTCCAGAGATCCCCAGGGTCCCTCAGTGTCCCTGCACCAGTGCCACTCTTATCGTAACAGACTTCTTCCTTATGTCCAGTCTAAAGGAGAAGAGGAAAGGTTGTCAGGGGGTTTCCCCAGTGAGAAGTACAGTTTCAGAAAGGGACGTGTACAGAGAACCCAGAGGAATAGCAAGGCAAGCCTAACAATGACTGCTACAAAACCAATGGTACAAAGAGAGAATTCACTGCCAGAAATATCTCACAGTCCAGTGATAAAGATTCACAGCTGCAAGGTTGTCTTCTAATTAAAAACAGTAATTACAAACAATCTGGATTTTTGAGCTAACTGTTATAATAAATATTAGTAGGTGGGGATTGCTAAATGGTGCTGCAGTCTCCTACTCGTAACATCCTTGCTGCTTCATTCTGGGTGCCGTCACTGAGCAGCATCTAATGGAAGTTCTTCCCTGCTCAGCTGGCTGCCTTAGTTGGAGCCCTGATGGCAATGACGTGGTGATGGCAGGCTTAGTTTTGCTGTTTTCTCCTCGTCAGAATACTCCGACTTTTGAAGGAAGCAGCTTCTTGTTTCCTGCCTTCCTGCCTTCCTCCCTTCCTCCCTTTTAATTTTAATTCATTTGGAATATCTATATTCCATATAGATGTTTTGAATATCATTATTTGTAGTGCTGAAAACTTTTTTAGAAAACAGTCATACTCAGTTAAAAAGGTATAATAAGGATGTTAAAGAAAGAACCCTCTGATGTGTTGACCAGGGATGAACATAAAAACAGCTCCCAGTTAATGTATAGGCAGCTGATGTGACTGCCTCTGTCCTCAGCAGCTTGCTCAAAGGAACCCCACAAAGCATTTCAGCGCTGGGCTGCTGAGGGAAGCTGTCGGAACAGGAGCACTGTGTCCTCTTGCAGAGGACCGGGATGCTTTTACAGCTGACGGCTGCTTTGGTTGTGGCCACAGCTCCTGAGGAGTGCAGCAGTGCTGAGAGCTGAAATGGGGGAATGTTGCACCTCCTGGAGGATGCTGAGAAATCAGTGGCCTAGGGCAGGTGCTGGAGAGGAGCTGCAGGGTGCTATCGTGGCAGCTGGGCGCTGCTGGTAGCACAACGGACTGTGCCTCTGCTAAGGCGACTGCAGTCACAGAGCGAGCAGTGACAGCAGGCATACGAGGCTTGCAGCACTGCCTTCCTCCCGTCTCTCTCCACGTTCAGATTCTCGGCCCAGCCCACAAAGCAAAATGAAGTAGAGGAGGCAGGAAATGTGCTCATAGTTCTTGCTTGGTTCCTATTGCAGAGCAAATGATTGCCTGCTGTCCGGTAAAGCTCACGCAGAAGCACTGATGCTTTTGCATAATGCACTGCCACCCTTGTCCCCTGCCCGAGCCGGGACGTAGGGCACCCGCAGCCTCTGGGCAGCCTGGGCCAGGGCCTCGCTGCCTCTGGGGGAGGGATTTCTCTACACATCAACCTCAGTTTCCACTCTTGGAGTTCAAAGCCATTCCCACACGACAGTGGCTGTCTGCCAATGCCAAGTGGCACACAAGGTCTGCTCGTGGGTCAGGTAGTGACATGACAACAGCGTGGACAATTGTGATGGTACTTTCTATTTATTGGTACAGCACAGCCTAGAAAGCCCCAGTTGATGCCAGCTGTGGTTCTCTGGCTGTCAGATGATGTCCCCAAACCCACACACGGGGTGCTCCCAGCTCCTGACTGATGGTGGAGAAGTGGGAGGGCAGAAGTGATGCTGGGGGGGGAAGGGGCGGGAGTCAGGGGGCTGCTGTGCCTGTCATACTTCCCCCAGACAGTTTTTTTTACAGGTGTTACATGATCCCCCTGAGGGGGCCGCTCCCACCTCTTGATGGATGGTGGAGAGGAGTGTGAGGGCAGAGGTGGTGTTGGGGGGGCTGGGGGCTGCAGGGCCTGATATGCTTCCCCCTGGCATTCTGGGTGGTTTTCTGGGTGTTGGGCAATGCCCCCAAACTGACAACCTAGGGGGGCCGCTCCCACCTCCTGAAGGATGGTGGAGGGGAGTGGGAGGGTGGTGATGATGCCCAGGGGGATGGGGGGCTGCTGGGCCAGTTGGCTTTCCCAAGGCAGCGGTTGTCTGTCGGTTGGACAATGTCCCCAAGTCTACACACTGCTGGGCTCGCTTCCATCCCCTGATGGATGCTGGAGGGGAGAGCGAAGGCAGAGGTGGTGCTGGGGGCTGCCAGGCCTCTCAGGCTTCCCTGAGGATGTGGCTGCCCCCAGGCTGACACCCTGAGGGACCACTCCCGACCCCCGAAGGATGGTGGTGGGGGATGGGGGGTGGTCTTGATGCCCAGGGCGGCTGGGGGGCTGCTGGGCCTGTTGCTCATCCGCCAGGGTGCCGTTGTTTGGGTGCCGGCCGATGAGCACAAGCTTCCAAGCCAAGCGGGTTCCTCCCGTCCCCTAAAAGATGGCGGTGGGGGGTGGGGGGTGGTGTTGATGCCCCCCGGGCTGCAGAGCCTGGGCTGGTGGGCTGTGGGGCCCGTGACGGGGGCAGCTGAGCCCGGCTGCTGTCAGGTCTGGCAGGGGCCGCCCTGGTGGTGCCATCCGGCTGGTGGGCAGGTGGTCACCGCCGTTGGCATCATGTCCATCTGCCAGGCCCCTTGAGGAGAGCAGGACGAGGGCAAACTGTGGCCGCAGACATCGTGCTGGGCTCCATCAGCTGCAGCGAGGCGCCTGTGGAGAGAGGAACGTGCTGAGGGCCCCTGCTCTCCTTCCTCAATGGCAAAGAGCCGCCCTCAGCTCTCAGCCTGTCTCAGGCCCAGCACTAAGAACGGGCTGCAGGAACGGCCGTGCCAATTCAAACATCTGATAGCGTAAATCTCAGACCACGTTAGCCAACAACTAACCGGCCTCTGTGCTGCTGGAACTACAAGTGCCTCCTGGCTCACAGCAGCCCTACAGTAAAGAGTTGGGCAGGATGGGGGTGGGGGTGAACAACAACTCACTGGTTTCTCTGCCTCCATCGCCGGATAAGCAGACAGCATGTTAGCATGGCTGCCAGCATGGAAACCAGGAAAGCTGCAGTCAGTGCCAGGCAGTACTTCAGTAAAACTTGATCTTCTGTGGCGTTTGCACGTCCTTCATCTTCCACACCTGGAGGAACAATGTGCTCACTGCTGTGTCTTGTGCCCTACTGGCAGTCTCACGAGAGGTCTGACATGGCCAAAAATGTTGTCTTTCACTTTGTTGGCCTCCAGGAACATGTGAAAATCCTTGGGCTGCAATGCTTCCCTGATTCCAGCGAAGCAAAGGGAACTCCCTAAGGCACTGCACATCAAGGCAGCGCCTTAGGGAACCTCTTTTTGGCCTCTCAGCTTTGTTTACACTCTGGCTCTGCCACGGTCCAGACCTTCCTGGGCCATGGATTTGCTCCTTCTTCTCCATCGTGCTCTAAGACTCCTTTTGCACTTGCCCACCATTGCCTCCTGAGGCTGGGTAGTTGTCTGACTAAACAAATCTCACTAGAGCAGGAGAGCGTGTGGATCTGTTTAATCAGGGTATAGACAGAAATACACTCACCACGTGCTGCCTTCTTCATGATTTTCATTAGTAAATGGGACAGTCTCTTGGAATATTTTCCATCTTCCCATGCCACTTTCCATCCCCCAGGACCTTAACAGAAAGCATTAAGATAAATCTTAGAGAAACAAAGTATTGAACTGAGCGGTCTTTTCGGTGAAGTCAACAAAGACAACAGCCACCCTGGGATGCCTGTGGGGCTCCAGCACAGGAAGCAGCCGAGAATTTGGCACAGCCTTCCCTGGAGGCAATTCTGCACCCAAAGCATGAGGAGAACTTCCCACCACACACTGCAATCTACACAACTGCACAAGGGCATCACTGAAGAGCAGATGGTGCCAGGGGATCATGTGAGGACAGGGTACGCACATGCAGCTGTGCATTCTCACTCACGCTTGCAGACATGCCCGGCTGACATTAGGACTGTGAGCTGGCATCTCTCAAAGGAAGCAAAAACTCATGGCATACCAATACGAGTTGCTGGGGCTTCTGTCCTTGAGCTCGGCTGGGAAGCTGGAGACCATTCGACTCCACCCGCACCTGTACACAAACACAGAGCAGCTCCTGTCAGACATGGCCAGGTACTTGTTTAGACTGCAATGCCAGCTCCACAGCACTCTTCTCTGCCTGCTACACAGCAGCATCTGGCAAATAGCTGCTGGGTGCCTGCAGCAGCACCGTGCCAGTCCAAGAAGGA
The DNA here is from genome assembly GCF_987193195.1 of Phasianus colchicus. Lineage (NCBI taxonomy): Eukaryota > Metazoa > Chordata > Aves > Galliformes > Phasianidae > Phasianus > Phasianus colchicus. The sequence goes on along the minus strand of NW_028325249.1, from coordinate 187,522 downwards.
ACCGTGTGCGGAACTGTCTGCAGAAGGGAAGGGGCTGGAAGGGGAAGGGAAGATCCCTTTCCTTTGGGATAGCCCCACAGGAGGCTTATGGAGCAGATTATGCTGAGCCTTTGGCAAGACACTGCTTATAGGCGCAGCTGTAATGAGAAACATTCCCATTGTGTGTTGTGATCTCTCTCTTCCTTAGGGACCTGCAGTGACTGGAAGGGGCTCAGCTGATGACGTGGCACTCAGACTTGGGTTGAAAGTTGCCAAGCTGGAGAGGTGGGCAGTTGGCTGGCACCCAGGCTTCTCGTGCAGGAGAAATCACCGGGCAGTGAAAAGCTGAACCCTTCCTGAACTACCACAACCACATATGAGCAGAGAGCGTGAGATGAAGGCTGGTGACTTACCTCTGGCATCCAGCCCAGGCTCAGGAACAGGACTCTGCTTTGGTAATTCACCAAGAGGACCTGCAGGCACAGATGTGATCAGACACAGGTGAGGAGAGCTTCCACTGCACCTTGGGGCCTGGGGTTTTTTTCTGCAGTGACCTGCGAGGACTGGCTGCAGGTCAGGGAATGACATGGCCCAAACAGCAAACGTATAGGTTCTCTCCTCCAAAGAGTGGCAAGGGCTGCCTTCCCACAGATATGTGACAACTCTCCAAATAAAGAAATACTCAGGACTGATCTGTGTACAGCCTTTGAGGCACAAAGAGACTTGAAAGACCCTTGGAGGTTCCTGAGTACCCAAATAAACTATGACGGCACTAACTTTTCTGCCTTCAAGGAAGCAGACACTCACAACTTACCTCTGGGTTTCCCCTGAGACACAAAAGCAGCCTTCATCCCATTGTCCGGATATGGAGCACCATCATCTAGAATCAAGAACAGAAGAGGGATGTTCCCATGGCATGTTGTGATCTCCTCCCTTAGTGGTGGGGGAGGGCTCAGCTAATGGGATGGCAGACTCAGGCCGTGACTGCCAAAGCTACAGGGTGATCTGGAGCCTGGCACTGGGCAGCTTTCCGAAGCTCTCCAGGCCACGTGCAACACCCCTCCGGGACTGTGTGGACGAGCACACCAAGAAAAGACACCTAGAGCAAACTGGGCTCCAGCCGGGGGTCTCTGCTGGGAACCAGGATTCATCTATGGGGAGCACCAGGAAGCCGGAGCAGAAATGCTCCCGCTTTTCCCAGCACACATCTTCTGAGCTCCCCCTAGGTCAGCCCCGGCCAAAGAGCGTGCTCAGCCAGCAGCAGAGCCACGGCCCGGCACGGCTGGAGCCAGCCCTGCAGAGCACTGCTTCCTCACGCCCTCGCCTGGCTCCTGCGCTGCTGCCCGTCCCCCCCATCCCAACACCCCCACAGAAGGCAGCCCCAGGGCAGCGCGGCACACGGGGACAAGAGCCCGGAGCTCTCGCCCTCGCCGCCACTCGGTTGTGGCCCTGTCTCTGCCCACCCACCTGCTGCTGGCGCTCGCCACGGAGCGGCACAAGTCTCCTGGGAACACGTGGCCGTCAGGAGGAGGAGGAGAGCAAGGCGGGCGGGGGCCGTGGCCCCCCACACTCGTGCCATGCTGCCACCACCACCGCTGCAGCCACAGCGAGTGCTGCTGGGCGGCACAGAACGCCTGGGGCACACGCTGAGCATTGTGAGCTCATGGCACCAGGCGGGGCGTTGTGACCCCACGTCCCCACGATGACATCTGTTCCGCCACCAGGGCCAGCTTCCCCCTGGGCTTGCTGTGTGCGCTGTCGTGCTGGGGGAGGATTCCCAGGCATCTAGAGCAGCAGGAGACCACTGATGTCACATGGACAGCACGGAAGTGTGGAATGGCTCGGCTGGGAAGCGACATTAAAGAGACAGAGACGCTGTCAAAGGAGAAAGAAAATCACTTCAGTGTTGTTTTTACTGCTTTGTGCAAATCTAGAGATTCACTTTTCTCTTTTAATGCCAAAACAGAAGCCGGTTCTTCAGTGACATTTCTCCTTCAACCCTCCCACCCCATCCACTCTCCCCTCCCATCACCCCTACCTCTCTCATTTTCTCCTTCCTCTCCTCTCCCCTCTCCTCCCCCCCTTCGCTTCCCCTCCCCTCCCCTTCCCCCTCTTTTCTCCCTTTCCCCTCCCCTTCCCCCTTGCCTTATGCCAAACTTACCTCTCCTGCTCTTCTGATTCTCTTGCCTTGCTTTCCTTTGCAATGCTATGCATTGCTCTCTCCATATTTATTGCCAGCCATTCTTTTCTTAGCTCATATTCTTTACTTTTTACTTGGCTTTTTTCTTCTATTCTCTTTGCCTTTCTTCTCTTTTCTTCTTTTAGTCCTTTTTTCTCTTTTCATATATTATTTTCTCTCTCTTCTTTTATTTTCTCTTTTTTCTCTTTTTATTTTTTTCTTTTTCATTTTTCTTTTTTCTCTTTTCTAACATTAAATACTTTTTTCTCTTTTTTCTTTTCTCTTCTTTTATCTTTCTTAATTTTTTTTTGCTTTTTTTTCATTTTTTCTGTTTTCTCTTCTTTTTATCTTTCTTTCTTATTTTTATTATATATTCTTTTTTCTTTTCTCTATTTTGTCTCTTTCCTTTTTCTTTTTTCTATTTTTCATCTTTTTTTTCTTTTCTCTTTTTTCTTTTTTCTTTTTCTCTTTTTTTCCTCTTTTTCTCATTTCCTTTAATCTTTTTTTCTTTTTTTTTCCCTCTTGTTTTTCTCATTTTTTCCTCATTTTTTTTCTCATTTTTCTTTCTCTCTTATTTTTTCTGATTTTAATCATACGTTTTCCTTTAACCCTCCCCTCAAACCCCCCCTCCCCTCCTCTGCTCCCATCCCCTACCCTCCCCATCCCCCTACTCTCCTTTTCTCCCTTACCCTCACCTCCCTTACCCCTCCCCTTCTCCCTTCCTTAGCCTACCATTACCTCGCCTGCCCTTCACTTACCTTCTCCTCACTTCCTTCTTATTCATGCTCTTGGCTTTTCCTGCTACTCAAGCCAAATCTCAACACTTGCCTGCTCCGCTTGCTGCTCTGACAAGTGCCTCTCAGCTCTGCTCGCAACTTAACGCCTACTGCCTGCCCTTCTCTATTCCCTTCTCGTGCCCTTCAGGCTTCTGCTCCCCTTGCTGAGCAAGCCCATGCCTGGTAGCTCCCCTTCAACCTCCTCCGCCCTTTGCCTTTCTCCACACAGATGCTTGCTTCTGGCCAGCACTCCTGCCCACTGCCTAGCCCACAGCCCGCATCTCTTGGGGAGACAGCAAGGTGGCCTGGAGCTACCCACACCTCCTCCCGGGCACGGCTTCTCAGCTTTGCTTCAAGCCCACAAAAATCCCCAAGGAGCTCCTCTTACCTTTGGGCTCAGCTTCTTCTCCTGCCGTGCAGCTCCTGTGCCAGGCCGGGGCTCAGCTCTTCCCACACTCCTCCATTCCTGCCGGGTTGCATTTTTTCATTCTTTGTCTTGCTTTCCTTTGCTCTGCTACGGTTAGCTTTCCTACCTGCTTTCTCTACATTTACACGCATTACTTTTTACTTCTTATTCTCTTTTTTCCTCTTTTCTATTTTCCTCACAGTCCTCCCTGTTTCTTTTTTGTTGCTTGTTTGTTTCTTGGTTGGTTTTTCTGTTTTAATCTTTTTATCTTTTCTTACTTGTTTTTTTTTTTTTTTTTTTCAGCCTCCTGATGTTACTTTATATCCATCTGTTGGCCCCCTTTATCCCCCTTATCGTTTCTGTATATGGGCCTTTACCAGTGCCTCTTCTCCCCACATTACCCTATAGCCCCCCGATAGCCCCATATTCCCCTATACTTTACTATAGTCTACACAAGCCCCCTAGAGCTCCCCTACAGCCTTTTATAACCTCATATGTCCCACCTATACCTCTCTGCAGACCCCTATCGCGCCTGTTTCTCCATATCACACCCACAGCCCTCCCACTGCTCCCTCTAGCCCCATATCCTGGGGGTCTTGATAGATGAAAAACTTAATATGAGCCAGCAGTGTGCCCTTGTGGCTCGGAAGGCAAATGATATCCTGGGCTCCATCAAAAGAGGGGTGGCCAGCAGGGACAGGGAGGTGATTGTACCCCTCTACACTGCTCTTGTGAGGCCCCATCTGCAGTACTGCGACCACGTCTGGAGCCCCCAGTACAAGAAAGACAGGGAGCTGTTGGAGAGGGTCCAGAGGAGGGCCACAAAGATGATCAGGGGACTGGAGCACCTCCCTTATGAGGACAGGCTGAGGGAGCTGGGCTTGTTCAGCCTGGAGAAAAGAAGGCTGCGGGGTGACCTCATTGCAGCATTTCAGCACCTAAAGGGAGCCTACAACAGGAGGGGAATCAACTCTTGGAAAGGGTAGAAAACTGCAGGACGAGGGGAAATGGTTTGAAGTTGAGGGAGGGGAGATTTAGGTTGGATGTCAGGGGGAAATTCTTTACAGAGAGAGTGGTGGAACAGGCTGGAACAGCTGCCCAAAGAGGTTGTGGATGCCCCGTCCCTGGAGGTGTTCAAGGCCAGATTGGATGGGGCCCTGGGTAGCCTGGTCTAGTGTGAAATGTGGAGGTTGGTGGCCCTGCATGTGGTAGGAGGGTTGGAGATTCATGATCCTCGAGGTCCCTTCCAACCCTGGCAATTCTGTGATATCCCCTTCTAGCCCACCTATTTGCCCCCTACAGACATCTGTACAACCACATTCTCTTATATCCTCCCCCAGCCCCCTATATCCCTCCCCATAGCTCTCCCCAGCCCCTCTGAGCCCCTTCCCAACCCCCCCAATGCTCCCTATAGCACCGTGTCCCCCCTAAGCCCCTCACCGCCCTCCATTGCCCCAAATCCCCCTAGACCCACCCCTAGAGCCCCATATACCCCAATCCCGTACCACAGCCCACTCCAGCCCCGTGTGCCTCCCTATACCCCAGCAGCCTTCTGTAGCCCCCTGCCCCCCCACGGCCCTCCCAGCTCCCCACAGCTTCCTAGCCCCCTCTACTTCCCTTCAGCCCCTGTATCTCTCCCGGAGCTCCCCAGAGCTCCATATTGATCCCACATCCATCCCACAGCCACAGCCCGTCCCGTACATATCCCACTTCCCCACATCCCATCCTGTCTCCATCCACATCCCCACATCCCAGTCCCACTCCCAGCCCCTCACCCCACACGGAGGTGGCTTACGGCCGCGCAGGGTTCCCTCCCCGGCCCGGCGGCGCTCTCCGTCCCTCCCGGCTCCGGCGCCGCTGTCCTCAGCACCGCTCCCGTCGTGCCGCAGTTCCGTCTCGGTGCTGCCCGGACAGCTCCGGCGCGCAGCGGCTGTGGGACCGGCACCACCTGAGGGGAGAGCCGGCTGCCAACGGCCTTTCCCGCGCACTGCGCCTCAGCCAATCGGAGCCGGCGGCGCTGCCGCTGACCGATGAGAGGCACGAACGGACCGGAACTGCCCCTGACCAGTGAGAGGCCGGAGCTGCCGCTGGCCAATGAGAGGCACGAACGGGCCGGAACTGCCCCTGACCAATGAGAGGCCGGGGGCGGGGCAGAGCGGCTGTGGGGGGGCCTCGGGGTGCTCTCTGTTGCCATAGGGGATGGGATCGGGGCTGTGGGATTGCGACTGGGATGAGGGAATGAGATGGACAGGTGGGTGATGGGCTCGGGAGGAGGGACTGGGAATGAGATTTGGAATTGGGATGTGGGATGTAGGATGTGGGGTCGGGACGTGGGGTTGGGATGTTGAATGTGGGATTGGAATGTGAGATTTGGGATTGGGATGTGGGGATGTGGATATGGGATGGATATGGGATGGGATATTGGGCAATGGGATGCGTATGGGATGGGCTCTGGGTATGGGGTGGACTTGGAATGGATACGGGATCATAGAACCATAGAATTGCTCAGGTTGGAAAAGAGCTCCAAGGTCATCAGATCCAACCGCAACCCAACATGAAATCTGTTCAGCCGTGCTTTGTGTCTCTGTGACGTCTGTAAAGATTGAGGTAAAAGACCCAAAGTAAAAGGAGGGCTGCAATCAGTGATTTCTGGGAACTTTGTAGAACTGAAGAACTTCTGAAACAAATGGATGTTTCTGTTCAGCAGAGGGAAAGTAGTCATTTCAAGATAAAACCTGCTGTCCAGAAAGCCTGCAGATGTACTGTGGAACATCCTCTCTAGGCACTAAGAGCAAGGTCTTTTTTCCCTTTCACTTTTCCTTTCCCTTTCCCTTTTTCTTTCCCTTTTCCTTTCTTTCCTTTTTTTCCTTTTCCTTTTCCCTTTCCTTTTCCTTTTCCTTTCCCCTTTCCCTTTTTCCTTTTCCTTTCCTTTTCTTTCTCATGTTGTGCAGATTTTCTCATTGAGTATCTGAAATGTAAGGGAGATACCCCAATGTAGTTCACCTTCTCTTTTTCATAAATAGTCAGTATGGAATATCCCAAACTGCCGTTCTGAATGGCACCACCCCAAAATACATGGTATGGGTTTTTGGTTTGGTTGGTTGGTTATTGTTTGCTTGTTTCTGGAGATATTTCATGTTGATGAGTTTTAATGGTGGGTAGGAGCCTCAGAGAACACCAGGGTAAGGACTCGAGAACTTTGGTCTGGTTTGCAAATTCCCTTGTATCCTTCTGGGCATGCTTTTAAGATGTTGGTCTTCCTCCAGAGAGATTTTTATTATTTTTTCCCTTCACTCCCCTTCCCTGTTCCCTCCCCTTCCCCGTTTCCTTAACTTCCCTTGTCCGACCTTACCTTCACTTACGTTTTATTTTTTATCTTTTTTTTGCCTATTGACTGGGTCAGCAGGAAGGACGTAGACACGAAGGAAGGCATAAGCTTATTTTATTGTCAATTTCAAAACAATACAAAAACAAAGCAGTGCCCTAAAGTGAAAAGATAAGCTTAGCAGGAAAGAAAATAAGCAGTGCAGCGAGTCTAATCATTACCACGTCATAATATAATGACATGTAGCATAGTGATAGTGATTAAGAAAGATGCATCACCAGTTGCCCTACTCCTTTATCGTCATCCAGATTCACAGTGGCTGGGGAGTCCCGGTTGCAGGAAGGATCTGGAGAAGCTGTCCCAGCAGTTGGGAACTCATACGGCGATGTGTCCACCCCGGAGGTGAGGTCTGCAGAGTACTAGGGTAGGCAGCAGTCAGGTGGAACATCCGTTTTCCTTTTCTCCTCTCGGTTTTCTTCCTGAATACCCTGTCCAGGGTTCAAGGAGGAGCAGAAAGAGCTGTGCCATCTGTTTTGGTGTAGCACGGGCCTCTTTGGCAAGACTGAGCGCCCAGAGCCCCGGCAACATGCTTAGTCAGGTAACAGACATTGCAGCAAAGTTCCCTTGTGAGCAAGGCTCCCCACCCTGACTTTGAGGTCGGATGGCAGGGGGAGTGGAAGCTGAGGGAAGCGGCTGTGTGGGAGGGCACAGAGCTGACTTGTTGGGAAGATGGTTTGCCAGGGCTGTGCGCTCTTCAAACTGGTGAGCCCTCGGTAGAGTTACGAGGAGCCCAGTGCTGTCAGTCCGTACAGATCCCTGCGTTTTGTGGAACTGAAGAGCCCAAACAGGGGACAGGTGTTCCTAAGCTTCTGGTTTTCTTTCACGTGCTGTGTGGTTGATATTCCTGTCTGTGTGACAGCGCTGTGGAAGGTCAGGAAAAAGAGAGGGAGAGCTGGGCCAGTGTAGTTTTGCTGCTGTACCTGGCAGCCAGATTCCCTGCGATCTGGAAATGGTGCACAGATCATAGAGAGCCAACCAGTGCAGTTAGTGGGAGCTATTTAATCCCCAAAGGTGCTGCTCTGCTGCTGTGAGTGGGTTCTATTGCAGAGGCAGCAGATTCAGCAGTGTGCTGCAGAGCGTGAATGCACGCGGGCTGCTGTTCTGCTGCAGGGTCTTGGGGTGAGGCAGCGTGCATCTTCATTTTGAGCTTTTCCAACAGCAACAAAGTTCTCCTGTGGCTTTGTTGAGCTGACTTGGGTGCTGTTTAGACTATGCAGTGTGGAGCGCACCGCTGCCAAATTCAGAGATGCTCTTCAACCGTTCTGAGATTCCTGTTGGGCTCAACAAAAACCATTACTTCGCTTCTTGTTGCACTCGAGGCCAAGTTCTGTGGTTTGGTTTCATCTTTGCAGTGATGCTTACAACTCACTGTCTAGCACAGTCAATGGTGGAAATAGTGACTGGTTTTCTTGTTGTGCTGATTTTGGAAGGGAGGGTCTTTCAAGGCTGCCAGCGTGTCTGATGAAGTTTCTTTTCAACCCTGTTTACAAGGAGATGTCAAGCATGACTCTGCTCTGATGAATGTCAGCGTGTCCTTGTTTTACTTCAGAACACAGACTGAAACTCAGGAGACTTGCGTGAATAACTTCCCCCCGTATTTTGGGGTGGGAAGAGGGTTGGAGATGAACTTCAGGCGTACTTAGACTGCAGAGACTTGTTTCACGTTATTTAGTTTACGTCTGCCGTGAAGTTTTTGCTTGTCACTTCCTAGTTCTCTAGCTCCTTCATGCAGGTAGAAAATGCTTTTTGGATGCAGTAGTCTATTTCTGATGTTATCAGCCCAAGATAACTTCACAGCACGCACTGTGTGAGTGAAAGGTGAAACGTAAGTCTCCAAAGGTATCTATGGAGGGGTAGGAGGAGGAAACAAAAGTGAAAATACAAAAAGCAAAGCAGAAGGCAGAGCCGGCAGGAGGGGAAGATGGCAGAAGCACCAGCAGGAGGAGCTGGGGTAACATCTTCACTCTTAGTTTGTAGGATTTGTTTTCTCCTGCAACACTGTTGTATTGCAACAGCAGCAATAACAAAAAGCTCAGCTGTAGCAGACCCCATTCTTCTGATTTCTTTAGTCAGAAGTGTTTGTGAAATGTCCCAAGTATAAAGATCAGTCGCTTGCTTCGCTAATGGCCTCAGTTTTCCTTTGGTAGCTTCTGCCCGTTATTGGAAACAAGATTCCTTTCTTAATCCTGTCTCTTTCAGAAACAAAGGCTTGAATACAAGAAGTGGGCTGGTAATTAACTGTTAGCACTGTTATGCGTTGCTGAAAAGAGGGCTCTTCCTGTTCAGTTGCTTCAAACGTACTGTACATCTGACATGTGCCTGTCGTGTTTGTTTTCGTTTTCCATTCAGAAATGGTTGAAAGGATTCATCTGTGCTAAGCTGTATTTTGAAATAAAAGAGTATGAACTTGCTAAAAGGTAATACGTGTTGATGTATGTGGTTGATCTGTTCTTGAAAGTGTAATAGAAAAGCCAGCTGAAGTAGAGAAATCAAGATCACGATCATGCCTTTTTAAGGTAACAGTAAATGGAAGGATTGGGTGCCACTGAAATCCTTCTAAAGGAGCAACTGCATTAGTTATATAATACCAAAGAAATCATGGAGTTGAAGTGGCTTTTATTTCATCATATGATGCATCTGGTTCTGTGAGCTGCTGCTCAGAACTCAGTACTTGCTGACAAGTAAGTAGCATTGGTACGTGTAAAAATAATGTTGTTCCTCACAGGAAGGTCTAGGTCAAGCATCTAGAACTAAATATAGCCCTGCTTTCCATTTGACAGATTAAATTCCCTTTAGCTTTAGCTGCACGGTGTGGGGGGACTTGTATTATTGAGGAGTATTGATCTTTCTGGGTTTTCTCGCTCTGTAGATACATATCTACTTATCTCAGTGTCCAAGAGAGAGATCCCAGGGCACACAGGTTTCTTGGACAAATTTATGAAGCTCAGGACAACACAGAAAAAGCTGTTGGGTGTTACAAGGTAAGCGATCCACTGACCCCCTGTAATGACCAGCTTTCTTCCTTTGTAAATGGACTTTTAAAATGCATCTGTGCTGTGCATTCCTTAAGCTCAGAGAGAAAATGTGTTGTGGACAAATTGTATGATGTACATTTTGCATTGCCAAATCTGTCTATGATGTACTTAAGAAAGGATTCTTTTTTTGGTAGAATTGGCTTCAGCTTTTATTTATTTATTTTCCAGTTGATTCTTTCTTTTGTGTCCTGACTTGATCTTTGTGGTAACTGCTATGATAGTCTTCCCATTGCCCTTTGGACTAAGGGTCTGTGCCTGCTGTGGAATTGCCAAGCAGGGATGATGGTAATCTCCAGAACCCAATACAGAAGGATCTGGTGCTGAAGATTGTGGAGCTATTCTGCAATAAAGACACCAGTGATGGAAGAGCAAAATACTGGGTTGAGGAAGCTGCCAGGCTGCTCCCCAGGAATCCTGCTGCTCTCAGATTGAAGGTAAATTCCAGCTTCTCATCTCTGCTCTGTGCCTTGAAGAAACTTTCCGTATCTGACTGGGTGCTTCTAGCATGCCATCTAGTCATCTCACAATATTTCCTTGGCTAAATTAGTTTAGCATTAGTTTAGCATGAATCTATTACATGTTAATTTCTTTGCTGTCTGATGTTTTTGTCTAGCTTGCTTGAAAATTGCAGCTCTGAGCTTTCTCATGCGTTTTAAGGTTGAGGTGTTCAAAAATGTGGGGAAACTGTGTTAGCAATAATATCCAAGAAGTTGAGTTTAGATAGTCGCAACAGACACATCAAGTATTGCCTAAGCTGCTTTTTAGTTTTTTGAGTTTAAAAATGCAGAATGTAGGAAGTGCTGTCATTCTCAACTACAGTGTAAATGCTTTCATCAGTTATGCAGTGTCACTTTGGCACTTATTTTTATGTAGCACAGCTGCAGGGACACAGAGGTTCTCAGAGGCTTCTGTTAGCTTTCTGTTGTCTTATTTGGACCAGCTATTCTGTAACAAGGTGTGCTGTCTCTGTCTCAGATAGTCTGACAGTCTTAACTTGGCATCTACGAGAGGCACAGTGAAGTTTTTTCCCCTGTTATCTCGTTTCTAAGATGTTGGAGTAATTCCAGCAAGTCTGTAGTCTGTGTAGCGGAGGTGAGCAAACTGTCAGGTAATGTGGTTGTTGAAAAGGCTGATGTGGAAAAAAAATATATTAATACGTTGCCTTGATGTTTAATAGGAGAAGTTTCAAGAATATAAAGTCGAAGATGGCTGGAATGAGCTCTTTTATGTGACTCAAGCTGAACTCCGTGTGAGACCCGATGACGTCTACCTTAACATCAGACTTGTTGCACTGTACCGCTCACGCAATAAGTTACGAGATGCTGTGCTCCATGTTCAGGAGGCAGAGAAGAAAATACCTCTGGAGACAAGCTTGGAATGGTACTCCTGTGTCGTAAAGACACTTGAGGTACTTAACCATCTTTTGATCCTGTCATAATCTTCCATATCCTCAAAACTGGTCATAGTCTGTTATTTTTGTTCCACTGACAGCTATTGCTCAAGTGATTTAACTTTTCCAAATGAAAGTCTACTGAAGCCAATTGTTTAATGGGGATTTTCTTCCTAAAGTTAAACCTTGCTTATTTTCTTACTTCAAGTCTAAGCTGGATATAGCAGCTCCATCAGGGGGAGAACTGTTCAAAGAGTTCCTGGAACTTTACTGCTGAAGGATATGTTAATGCCTCAGCTGTGATCCTGGGTTAGGTAGCAGTGTGTCCTGGAGAAGTAATGTCCTTGCCTTCACAGAAAGATGGTGGTTCCTCATCCTCTGATGAACTTTATTCTTTAGGAATGCCTCAAATCAGCGCAGGACAGGACTTGGAACTTAATACAAAGAATTGGGGAGCTATCAAGAGCAGTCATCTACTGGCTCATTCTAGCTTTATTAAAATGAAGTTTGTTCTTTACTGGAAGAAAAGGAGGTTATCAGGAGTAATCAGCAAGGGGGAGGGCATGCTTGACCAACCTGGTAGCCTTCTACAATGTTGTCACTGGCTGGGTGGATGTAGTGCATGTAGTCTACCTTGCTTTCAGCAAGGCGTTTGATACCGTCTCCCACAACATCCTTATGACAAAGCTGAGGAAGTGTGGACAGATGAGTGGACAGTGAGGTGGGTTGAGAACTGGCTGACTGGCAGAGTGCAGAGGGTCGTCGTTGGCGGTGCAGAGTCCGGTTGGAGACCTGTAACCAGCGGTGTTCCTCAGGGGTCGGTGCTGGGTCCGGTCTTGTTCAACATCTTCATCAATGTCCTCAATGAGGGAATAGTGCTCACCCTCAGCAAGGGTGATCTGTGAGGCCCCGTGTACTGAAAGGCAGCCACACGGTCTCCCATGAGCCTTCTGTTCTCCGGGCTCAACAAGCCCAAACCTCTCAGTCTCTCTCCAAAGGAGACATTCCCGATGCTTTGAAGCCTTTGAAGTCACGTTCCTGATGTCCAAGTTACGTGCCCATCATGTGTTAATGCTGCTGTGCCAATCGGTGGGCTCAACAGCTGCAACAAAGACACCAACGTCTTTGGGATAGGCTTATTTTACTGCCTATGACAAAATAAAACCAAAGTCATATTGGCAGTGTCTATAGCCAAAAGAGAAGCTTAGCAGTAAAGGGAATAAGCAAGGCAGTGGGCCTACTCATTGCCACGTGAGCACAGTGGTGAAGAAAGATCCACGACCAATAGCCCCAGCACTTTACCATCAGCCAGATCCGCAGTCACTGGGGAGCCCCGTTTGCAGGGAGGATCTGAAGAACCTCTCCCAGCCATGGGGAAGTTGCACAGCAATGCATCCATCCCACGAGTGAGGCGTCCAGAGCCGCTGCAAGCAGCTCCAGCCTTTCTAGCACAGAGTAAACCAATGTACGGAGCAGTCCGGGGGAACAGCCGCTGCCCTCTTTCTCCTCTTGGTTTTCGCCCCGAAGCCTGCCCAGGGCTCAAGGGGAACAAAAGGCGTCGTGCTGTCAATCTTGCTGTAGCACGGGCCTCTTTGGCAAGACTGTCTGCCCAGCCCCCCCGCGTCGGGCTTCGTCGGGTAACGAACTCAGCAGCAAAGCGCCGTGACTTCCTCTGCCTGCCCTGGAGCCGCAGCCCGAGAGCTTTCCGGCCCCCGGCCTCCCTCTCCCTGGTCAGCGCCAGCGCCGCCAGCTTTCTTCTCGGACAGACGTGAATACAGAAAACGGCAGTCGAGTCCTCCGCCTGCGGGGCAGCGGCTCAGCACGGCGCTGCTGACCGTTCGAGCCGAGCCGAGCCGGAACCGAAGGCGGCCGCCCGACTCTGCCGGGCTCGAACGCGTCTCGATCGGCGGGGTCGGTCCCTCTCTTTCGGGGCTGCCCGGCTCGGCCAGGAGCCGCTCCCGGACACCGGGCGTCCCGCCGCTCGCAGTCAGCCGCCGGTTCTCAGCCGGCGGCGCCCCGCCGCGACGCCGACTCCGGAGGACGGCTCCGTTCTGACGCGGGACGGACGGGGCCCCGAGGCGCGGGGCGGGCGGCGGCGGGGACGCGGGGCGGCGGAGCGCCGCTTTCCCGGCACGGAATCCCGCGGCCGCCATTGGCGGAGAGCCCGCGCTCGGCCCCGCCTCTCCCGCTCTCCTATTGGTCGGCCCGCGGAACGGGGCGGGCGCTCCCGGCGGGGTCGTTTGCGCCCGCGGTCGCGCCGTCATTGCGTCATCACCGCGCGCGTCCCGCGTGGCCCCGGCCCGGCTGCCCGCGGCGCTGCCCCGCGCCGCGCGCCCGCTCCGCTTCCGGGGACCCGGGGCCCGCGCCCCCGGATCCTTTTCCTCCGCGCGGCCTTCCAGCCGCTCTGCCCCCGGCCTGCAGAGATGCCTCGGGTCGTCGTGACCGAAGTGCGGGACCGGCGCGTGGCGGTGTTGAACGTCGTTCCGTTGGCATCAGCCGTCGGTCAGCCCGTCCAGAGCCCTGTGCGGGGCCTTCGTTTCCTCAGGCGGATAACGGGAGGATGCCGGAGCCGAGGGGCGGTGGGAGGGAGGCGGGGACGGGAGCATCCTGCCGTGCCGCCAGCAGCCCGGGGGCCGCGTGCTGTGGGTGCCGGCACGAAGCTCCGCCGTCCGTCAGCACGGGAGCTGCGGTTCTGGTGCAGCAGCAGGAGCTCAGCGCAGCCCTGCAGAGAGCGGTCCGGCAGCACGGGAGGAAGATGACGGCCTGGAGCGCGAGTGCCTCAGCAGTGTCTGCAGCCTGCGAGGAGCCGAGCCGGGCTGGGGAGAGGAAGGTGTGGGAGTCCCGGGGAGGGACGCGCGATGGCAGCGTTATTGGCAGGATCAGCTGCTTCCTCCACCGCTCCCGACGCCGAGCACTGGTTTCCTTTGAGAAGCAGCCCACTGTCACATCTGTGGGGTTCCGCAGGACACACAGGCATGGGGTAAGTTTAGGTTGGATATCAGGACAAACTTCTGTGCGGAACTTCTACAGCCGTGGGTGGGATCCCCCTGAGCTCCCCTTCTCCAGGCTGAGCAGCCCCCTCTCTCTCAGCCTCTTGTCATGGCAGAGGTGTTCCAGTCCCTTCACCATCTTGGTAGCCCTGCGTTGGACTCTTTCCAGCATGTCCAGCTGTCTCCTGTACTGGGAGCCCAGAGCTGGACGCTGTTCTCCAGCTGCAGCCTCCCCAGTGCCGAGCAGAGCAAAAGGAATGGTGCAGAATACTGGTCCTTACCTGCTACAAGAGAAGTCAGGACTGGGGCTATGATGGGAGCGCATTGCTTTATGATTGACGTGGAGAACTGCTAGGAAGAAGGCCTGGTGGGCCTGAACACAGATGCCGGGTGGTCCAGCTTTTGTTTCACTGGAAACCAGGTACTCCGTGGGCAGCAATGTGGAGATATGTTCTCCATGCAGTTGTGCCCCCGTGGCTTCTTTCTGATATGCTTGGGAAGTCCCACTAGAACAGGCTGCCGTGTGAGACAGAAGTGAGAGAGAAGCATCAGTTGTGTGGGTGGAGTTTTACTATCTCTGTGTTCACATCTTTCATGTTTGTCTTCTTTTTTTTTTCCAGTTCAACTCTGCGTGCGTCGGTCTGCCTTTGCTAAATCCTTTTCTTGTGGCCTTAGGCAACAATCGAGGGGGTCTCAAGTTTCAGCGCTGAGCAAGAAGCGCAGGCTCTCAGGAAGGCCATGAAGGGCTTTGCTAAGTTGATCTCCCTCCATGGTCAACTTTTATTTTTTCCCCAGCACTGCGAATGGCTGCTCTGGTGGTTTGATAGAGGGAAGCATAGCTGCTTGCACTGCTCTGCTGCACAACTGCCCTAAAAATTGTTGGAAAGTGGAAACAGAACTGCCCTTCGTGTCCCGAAATGCAGCTGCTCTGGTGGCGTGGGTCCTGGCAGCTTTGTGTGCATCGATGTAGTCCTGGAGCTGTTGAGAGCTGGCTGTGTGAGGGACTGGAGGTGGCACAAGACCAGAGGGCACTTCTGATCCTTGTGCAAGCATCCTGACTAGCTTCCATTTGTTTCTTGCAGGCACGGATGAAGATGCCATCACTGACGTCTTGACCAAACTAAATGTTTCCCAGCGTCAGCAAGTTCTGATCACCTCTAAGAGCACTACTGGCAGGGTGGGTGGTCTGCAGAGATGCATGAACGTGGTTGTGTCACTTGGGCGCAAAGTGAAAAACGACCCAATCTCTACAAGAGAAAGGTCGGCAGAGACTTCACCTGACCAAGGTTGTTTTGTTCTTGTTCAGTTCAGAGCAGTTGTTGATGCAAGGAGGGTTGGAGCCTGAAGAGGAGTGCTGAACAGCTCAGTTCCTCTGTCCTCAAAGGCCGTCCCTTCTGCCAACTCCTTTCTCCTCTTTGCCTTCTAGGATTTGATTGATGACTTGAAGTCGGAGCTGAGTGGGAATTTTGAGAGGGTGATCATTGGGGTGATGACTCCCACCACCATGTATGACGTGCACGAACTAAGGAGGGCTGTGAAGGTTTGGAAATCTTCCTTTTGTATTGCTTAAGTTCTGGCCAAGGACTTACTGCTTTGTTATGCATGTCTTCTCTCTCTTAAAGAAACCTGGTTGCACGTCACAAGCAGGTGCTGGTATCTTAAGTCTTGCCTTGGTGATTCCCTAGGGAGCAGGAGCAGATGAAGGTTGCCCAATGGAAATTCTGGCTTTTCGCACCAATGGAGAGATTTGTGGCATTAATGAGAACTACAAGCTTCGTAAGGAGTGCAAAAGGCTCTCTTGTCAGTTTCTTCCTGTCTGCGCTTCTTAATTGGAGGCTGTAGCAGTAATGATGATGGCTGGAGTGCTGCAGTGCTGCTGGGAGCCCTGGGCACAGTTCTGTACTTAGCTAGGTTACAGCTGGCAAATGTTGTGGGCAGCACCCAGGTGGTGGCCCTGCTCCTAACGGGTGCTGTGTGTGTGTTCTTGCTGGAATATGGCTGCTCCCTTGAGGATGGCATCGTATCTGACACATCTCCCATGTTTCGAAGGGTCCTCGTGTCCCTCGCAATGGTGAGCCAAGCTGAGGGGAGAAGGGGGTGAATGTTCAGAGCTGTGGGCACAGCTCTGCACTCAGTGGTGAGGAGCTCCAGGCTGGCTTTTTCTCACCCTGTGTGTCCCATGACCTCAAACCCAGCCTCTCCGGGGAGGGAACTCTGACTCTGGGTGTGCATGAGTGCTGTGGGCTCTTCTTTAAATGTCCCAGTAAAGTGGGTTGCTGCTCGTTTCAGAAGGAAGCCCAAAGTACATCTGAGCTGCATTTCATTTGTAAGCTAGTGTTCCCTTTGAAGGACTCCATTATCCATCCCCAGCAGCTTTTCATGAGTGGGGAATTCTCAGGAGTTGCTTCCAGTAGATGCTCTGGTGAACTGAGTCTTCTATCCTTGTGTCTTTGCAGGGAAACAGAGATGAAGGAATGTATGTGGATGATGCCCATGCTCAGCAAGATGCTCAGGTGCGTAGTAATGTGCTTCCCAATCTATTCTTGTGCAGGTGATGCGTGGTGAAGAGAAGCCAGCCTGTGAAATGGAAATAATGTTTTTAGCCTTGTTTGCAAGTCTCTAATGAGAGGTCTCTCGACAGGCTGGCTACTTGGCAGGGGCAATGAGATTTTGGCTGTGGGTTGCCGTGCCTGGTAGGTGCTTGTTGGAAAATATCCGTGATCTAGACAAGTACGTGCCAGCAGTGCTCTAGCTGCAAGGGATTTAAGATCTCCTGTACGCCCAGTCTTCTCCATGAGCCTTACTTTGTCACCCCTAATGTCTTGAAGTGCCTGTACGAAGCGGGGGAGAAGAAGTGGGGAACAGATGAGGTGCAGTTCCGTGTACAGAGGATGGACATAAACAGGTATCACCTAGTGAGAGGTAGGACCCCTGCACAGTGTCCTGGGTTTTTCTTTCCTTCCTTGTTTGTGTGTGATGCTTTTGTAGGAGCTCTGTAGCTGTCCAGTAGATGTGAACTCTTCTGAGGCAGCAGGTGTCCTAGAGAGAGCCCCATTGCATCCATTCCATTCTGGCTGTTTTATTCCCTCCTGAGACTGAAAGGGACTTGAGAAACCTAAGTCCAACTGGCTGCAGCTCCAGCATGGAAAGCAGAGATCATGAAGTGTGACTGCCATTGGGGCAGGGGGGAGAGGAGCTAAGAAACTTGATTGGCAGCACAAAGCAGCAGGTCTTGAAAATGGTACTAGCTGTGGTCGGCCAATTTGCAAGACTGTTAGCAGTGAAAATGAATTATTTCTGTGGGGCGATCCTGATTTAGCTGAGAGTGCTGCAGGGATGAAAGAATGTTCATGCAGTATACGAGGAGCTTGTTGCAAAGCGGTCCTTTGAATCTCTGTGACTTTCTGCCATAGTTTTTGATGGTACAGAGGCATTGCTAACAAGGACATAACAGCATTAAATCTGAGATGGTAGGCAGTTATTCAATAGATTGTTTAGTTCTTGTTCAGCCTGTGCTTTTTGTTGTTGTCTGTCTGCTATTCAGCTCAGAATACAGAACTATTGTATTTCTCATAAATGCTTAGCACTCAAATATGGAAGTGCTTCACAGGCATTAATTTTTGTACCTAACAAGTTTTACTATGAAGCCGCGAGTGTCTTCATCATTATTTAGCACAATAATTGCAGCAGTACAACAACCAACCTTATAAAAAATATTACATGCATTATTTTTTTTTAGCTCATCAAGGAAAGGGTTCTGTGAATCTTTACCTACACCTAGATCTACTGTGCAGTATACAAGATGGATACTCATCTGAAATATCTAGTGCTGTATCTATATGCAAAGTGTCAACCTAAATTTTTGGCTTTACAAAATTTTGATGACTATATTTTGCAGTAGATACATTTACAGCCTAGTTGTTTCTTCATTTCTTTTTATTTCCAGTACTTGAATGTATTATAGGATTCTATATGGGTTTATTTGTGTGGCAAAGATCACCTTTCTTTGTTTACTGCTCCAAGGTACTCGTTTTATTGAAAATTACTCATGAAGACTTATGATGTTTCTCTGAAAATGCTGAAAATAACTAAATGGCAATCTTCAACATTTACCATTAGAAAACAAATGGTTTGTGCATGAGATGAAAAGACAATAAAATCTGTTATGTTAACAGATAGATATCATTTACTTTTAAGCAGAGTACTATGAAATCTTTTACCAAGAGGTACAAAATTACAAAAGAAGCACTGAATTTACTTCAGTCATTTTTAAATTTTACTTGAGAGTCTGTCACGGAGTTATCTAGATCAACGTGTGCCCTCGACAGGGGGCAGCAAGCCCATAGGCCCCCTGGCCCAAAAACAGGACGGAAAAGGGGGAAGGGAAGGGAGATGGGAGCTGGGCCCAGAAACCAGAACAGCAGCAACAATCTAAGGAGGAAAACTTAATTTTACTAAACATGATATCGGAATGCAAGATAACACAATATAATATAATATAATTGAAATTGAGGCTAATAAATCAAATAAGAGAGAGAGAGTGTCCGAAACTAAAAGGCCTACTTTGAACTGAAGGCACACGGTTGGGGAGCAGACCCACACACTGCTAGGCAGTGAGCAAGAGAGCCAGAGAGCAAGATCCCATGACTCCCTCCCATGGCTTATCTTCCTCTCTGAACATGAAGTCCCCTGGGATGTGTAGTTCTTCCTTTCTTCTGAGAACCAGGCATCCAGAAAGATGTCAGTCCACGGAACTGGAGTATTAACTCTTTAATTACCCGTGCTTTACATGATGTTTGGTGTGGAATACCGATAACAAAATTATAAAACCATGACAGAGTACTGTGTTTTGTACTTTTTTGACTTCCAAAGTCAAAAAAGAGCTGATTTTGCTGTGGGAGGTAACTATGGTTAGGAGAGAAACTGTGTGCTCATTTTCCAGAAGGTAGTACATAAAAAATAAAGAAAGATCTTTGTATTCCTGGAAATTTGAGAAATTGGAGGGTCTGCTGTAGGAAATAGGATATATCAGTGTTTCTGTTTACAAGACAGTGACTGCTGTTTGTAATCTGTTAGAGGATGGGTATCTTGTCACAGAACAACCCTTTTGGACATCTTTATAAATGTTTTAGTAACTGAGCAATGGATCAGTGATGCAAAATACTTTCTTATCTAGCAGCAGCTCTTATCTGAATTTACTGTATCTATTGTGGAGAAAGCACGAGGTTCCAGTGCTACAGTGTTTGTGTTGTGAGCACTACAAAACTTTTTAAAACCACTGTTCATTTGCTCAGTATCAAAGAAAACATTTTAACCAAACTTAAGTGCTAACTAGTCACTCGGAGGTCTTCACTACCTAAAATTTTCCTTCATAACAGAATCTTTACAGTGTATGAGATAGAAATAATAAAATAATTTTCTTATTCTTTCCCTTAGGCATTTCCTGGAAACACAAACTCTGATAGTGTGGTCCGACATGATTTGCAACACCCAGTCATTGCTCGCTATGTACGTATAGTTCCTTTAGATTGGAATGGAGAAGGCCAAATTGGGTTAAGAATTGAGGTCTACGGTTGCTCCTACTGTAAGTTTTTCCATTATATTCCTTTAAAAAAAAAAAATGTAAATAGAAACTGTCTTTGAATTTCAGATTAAATCTGAATCTCAAGTGCTTTTTGCTAAAATGCATGAAGATATTCCAGGATTACTAATTGTAATAACTGGAGCTTAATTTAATATTTACTGTATCCTTTATTCTGAGTTTCTAGTTAGCTCTTCTATAGGAAATACAGCATTAGAATTAGTAAGAGTGCTTTGAAATCACTACTTTTGATCTTCAAAATTGTTTTTGCAGAAGACTTGAATAGACCAGTTGAGGAAAAGATAGCATTCAGATACATTTCATGCTGGGTCTTGAGAGGGAAACAAGACATAATTCATTGCCTGATGACAAAGATAAAAATAAAACAAGTAAAAATTCAATTGAAGAAGCTCACCTTGTCTAAATATGACATGTTTTTCAGAGATTTTTCCTTTAATATTTGAGTATAACTTTAGAATCTCTTCTAAAAAAAAAAACGAGATGAGCAATGGTGCAAGTGGTTAAGAGCACAACAGATCAAGTTTTAAGAAAAGCAAGTGTAGTTTCTAAATACCATTCCTTGAATTTGATCCTGTGGGTGCTTACGTGAAGTCCACATGCCTGCAAACTGTAAATGTCTGATGTCCTATTTCTATGCAAATTTAGTACAGTATTCTTGTAGGTGTTTTAGGGGAAATAAATACTTGAGATTTATCTTAAAAAAAAAAAAAAAAAAAAAAAGTTAGAACAAGTTAAGAAGCACCTATATTGAAGACTCTTCCATTGACATCAAGTGATTTAAGGCCTATTGAAACACTTTGTCATGGTAACTAGCAATTATGTTAATTAACTAGCAAAAATATCTTGTGATTTCTGTTGTTTTGACTTGGCTATGTGCTTTCATTAAACACTATTGAGAATCACATTCTGGTATTATTTTTCCTATTTCCATGCAAAGAATTAAAGCCTCATTTTAAAATTTAGATTAAACTTAGATAATTTTTTAACAGCTGAAATAACTTAGCTGAAAAATCAAATCAAACTTGCTGCGGTGTTGGTAGGGCTGTGCTGGGGGAATTCATGGGTGTTGGATACGTTTGTAAGAAAACACATTGTATGTGTTATCTGAGGAACTGTAGGTTATCCTACAACAAGTTGGTTCTTGTTCAAAAAGGTAGTGATCATCTGAAGTATTAGGTAGCACTGTGTACAAGGCTCTTAATGAACCAAATTTGCCATCACTCTATTAAAATATTTTATATGCTGTTTTAAGTGTAGCCAACACTATAACATGGTTGATTTCACATCATGATTACATTTTTTTACATTTAAGTATATCTACTTTGAATACAAATACAAGTATATGGAGACAGAAACCAACTTTTTTTTTTTAATCCAACACTTTTTTAAACAACAACAAAAAAAAGAAAATATTTTTAAGTTGTAGGTTTTTTTTTTTGTTTTTTTTTTAGCCAAAAATATTTACAAGCAAAAGGTTTTAGGTTTTTGTTTTGTTTCCTTTTTTTTTTTTTTTTAATTAAATTGATATCTAATGCACTGTAAGCACGTTACAAGATGAATTTGGAGTCTGAAACTAAATGTGAGGAAAAGCATAGTTGGCTAACAAAATGAAAAGTTGTCTGCTTGAAAGACTGCATATTTCTGGAGAAAAATAAAACACATCTATCAAGGAAATAATGAATCAACTAAAAAAATACTGATAAAATTTGTCTTCACAGACAACTGAAGTAAGAAACCTAACCTTTTGTTTTCCTCGAAGAGAAGCATTGAACTGCTAGTATTATAAGTTATTTCAGTATTTTGTTAATGACATTAATAATAATGTTTTACATTTATATGTCTATAGGAACTTTTTTTTTCTTTCTCCTCCCAAACAAACAAAACAAACAAAACAAAGAAACAAAAAAACCCTCTCCTAAAATACTGTTAGATTTTAGAAGCAGGAATCAGGCTGTCCTTGAGTCAGTATGCTGAAACCAGTAGACAGCAGCAGCGCAGTTGAGAAGAAAAGTTCACTGTCTTATGACTTCTTGGAAAAACAGAATAATGTTTGAGAGTTCCAAACTTGTTTTCAAATGCATTATTTGGAGCAACTTATGTAAAGTTACATTGTTCCATAGATATGGAATTCAGCAGGAGCAAAGTTTTTAGCCCTATAATTAGTATTGTATATTGAAGCATTGTCATTAACCAGTGAGATTTGCAGATTAATCCTGCTGTCAGTGAAGAAACTGACTGTATAGATAAGTAGCAATTTTTTAAGCCTGATTAAAACATGGGCATCTAATCCAATTTGTGAAAATTTTTGAAACATTACCTAAAGCAAAAGGTTGCTTAATACCTTACAATCATATATTTTTCTTCAAGTTTGTAGGTTTATATTGAATGCAGTCTTTTATTTAGAGAATATTTGAGAACATATTTCAGATGTAGAACTTGCACATTTTCTCATAGTAAAGGTTTAATTGGAAAGTCATAAACTTAGTGCTTAAGAAAAATATTTCATTGCACAATACAGCAATCTGGTTATTAGTCTCAGAGTATTAAGAACTCTCATTAAACCACATATTGAAATACGTGGTCATTAATTGCCATATTGATTTGTTCTTATTTTTCTTGAGTATGCTGATAAAATACACATTATTTTTTGTGTGTCAGAAATGGAAACTACATTCTTCCTTACACAGCAATGTGAATTAAAAAAAAGGTTCAACTTTAAAAGAGAATTAGAGATGACATCTATTCCCTAGAGAAGTTTGTAAAATTACAAAATATTTCCTTTCAAGGTGCTCTTATTCATTTAATTATTTGCTTGCCTTCTTGCTTTGAGATTTTTCTATGTTTGAAACTGCAGATGAGATCTGCGACGTTACTTTCTAATAGATCTCTCGGAAGTCACAAAAATTAATTAATTAATTAATTAATTAATTAAAGGCTCCCTCTACAGTAAGATTGAAAATGTTCTTTACATTTCTCTCTGTGAATAAGTGCTGATGTCAAATTTAGAAAAGATTTTAACTGTGTGGGAAGAGAAGCAAACAAAATATTTAACATTAAAAAAAAATATACTGTAGTCAACGGGAGTTGTAGCTTTCATTTTAAAATCATAGAATGACTTATGTTGGAAGGGATTTTAAATATCATGTAGTTCCAATGCCCTCACATGAACATAGTTATCAACCACTAGATCAGGTTGCCCAGGGCCTGATCCAGACTGGCACTGAATGCCTCTAGGGAAAAAGCATCTGCATCTTCTCTGGGCAACCTTTTCCAGTCCTTTACCACAGTGAATAAAAAATTTCCTCCTATCATCTAACCTAAATCTCCTTTCTTTTAATTTAAAACCATTCTTGCCCGTTCTCACTAATAGACCATGAAAAAAGTTGGTTTTCTGCCAGTTCATAAACTCCTCTGAAGTATTGGAAGGTCGCAATGAGGTCTCCCCAGAAAAACAATCCTCCTCTCCAGTATAAACAAGCCCAACTTCCTGAACCTCACGGGAGAGGTGCTCCAGCCCTCTGATCATCTTTGTGGCTGCCCTCTGGACTGATTCCAACAGCTCCACATCTTCACTGTCTTCAGGGCCTAAGACCTGGGCACAGTATTTCAGGTGTGACTTCACAAAAACAGAACTGAGGGGGACAACTTCTTCCTGTTACCCAGTTGGCTGCCCTTCTTTTGAGGCAGTCCAGTATACTGTTGGCCTTCCAAATTGCAAGTGCACAATGCTGGCTCACATCCAGCTCTTTATCCACTAGGACCCCCAAGTTCTACTTGACAGAGCTGCTCTCATTGAGTACTTCTCCCAGTCTGTTCACATATCTGAGATTGCTCCAACCCAAGTGGCAACACCTTACATTTTGGTTTGATGAATCTCATTTGATTTTACATGAGCCCGCTTTTCAAGCTGTTCCAGGCGATTACAGATATGGAGTGAAGCTGTGCAGAGAGAAAATTAGAAAAACCAAAGCCCAGTTAGAACTGAGCTTGGTCATTAAGATAAAAGACAACAACAAATATTTCTATAAATATATCAACAGCAAGAGGAGGGCTAGAGAGAACCTCCATGACTTGTTGGACACCGAGGGCAGCATGGTGACCAAGGATCAGGATAAAGCTGAGGTATTAAGTGCTTTCTTTGCCTCAGTCTTTAATAGTAAGACTTGTTACTCCCTGGGAACACAGCCTCCTGCACTGGTAGATAGGGATGGGGAACAGAATAGGCCCTGCATAATCCACGATGAGATGGTTTTGGACTTGCTCCAGAAGCTGAATGCTCAAAAGTCCATGGAGTCAGATGGATTGCATCTAGAGTGCTGAAGGAGTTAGTGGATGTGGTTTCCAAGCCACTCTTCATCATCCTTCAGCAGTCCTGGCTAACCGGGGATGTCACAGTGGACTGGAGACTGGCAAATGTGACACCCATCTTCAAAAAGGACGGAAAGATGATCCTGGTAGCTCCAGGTCTATCAGTCTCGCCTCAGTACCAGGGAAGATTATGGAACAGATAATCTCAGGAGACATAATGGACCAATTAAAAGTCAACCAAGGGATCAGGCCTAGTAAGTATGGGTTTACAAATGGTAGATCATGTTTGGCAAACCTGATTTCATTCTATGACAAGGTGAGCCATTTAGTGGATGAAGGTAAGGCTGTCGATGTGATCTACCCGGACTTCAGTAAAGACTTTGACACTGTCCCTCACAACATTCTCATGGAGAAGGTGGCTGCCCATAGCTTGAATGGATGTATGCTCTGCTGGGTGAAACACTGGCTGGATGGCCAAGCCCAAAGAATTGTGATCAATGGAGTTGAATGTAGTTGGCGGCTGGTCATGAGCAGTGTCCCCCAGGGTTCAGTACAGGGGCCGCTTCTATTTAACATCTTTATTAACAATCTTGATGAGGGGATTGAGTGCACCCTCAGTAAGTTTGCAGTCTACACCAAATTGAGAGGGAGTGTTGATCTGCCAGAGGGGAGAAAGGTGCTACAGAAGGTCCTGGATAAACTGGATTGATGGGCCAAGGTGAACCGTGTGAGATTCAATAGCGTCAAGTGTCAGGTCCTGCATTTTGGTCACAACAACCCCAGGCAACCCTATAGGCTTGGGAAGGAGTGGCTGAAAAGTTGCCTGTCAGAAAGGGACCCTGGTATATTGATGGACAGTCAGCTGAATACGAGCCAGCAGTGTGCCCGGGTGGCCAAGAAGGCCAGTGGCATCCTGGCTTGGATCAGGAATGGTGTGGTGAGCAGGACTAGGGAAGTAATTTGGCCCCTGTACTCAGCACTGGTGAGGCCTCACCTCGAGTACTGTGTTCAGTTTTGGGCACCTCAATACAGAAAGGACATGGGGTGCGAGCAGGTCCAAAGAAGGGCTGCAAGGCTTGTGAAGGGCTTGGAAAATGTGCCGTATGAGGAGCGACTGAAGGAATTGGGCTGTTTAGTCTGGGGAAAAGGAGTCTGAAGAGAGACCTTATTACTCTCTTCCAGTACCTGACAGGTGCTTACAGCAAGTGCAGGGTTGGTTTCTTCTCACTGGTGACAGGATGACGGAAAATGGTCTCAAGTTGTGCCAGAGTAAGTTTAAGCTGGATATCAGGAAAAGCTTCTTTACAGAAAGGGTTGTTAAGCACTGGAATAGGCTCCCCAGAGGCAGGGTTGAGTCACCTTTCCTGAATGTGTTTAAAAACCATTTGTTTACTGTGCTCAGAGACATTATTTAGCAGAGGGTTGTTAGAATTAGGGTAAGTTTGGTTAGGTTGTGGTTGGACTTGATGGTCTCTGAGGTCTTTTCCAACCTGAGCACTTCTATGGTCAGGCATAGTCTATCCTTGATGAAGCTGTGTTGGCATTCTTGAATCACCCCCCTCCCCTTTCTTGCACATGCCTTAGAGTAGATTCATGGAGGTTCTGCTCTGTGATCTTCCCTGGCACAGGTAAGGCTCACTGGTCGATAGTCTCCCAGATTTTCCTTTCTCCCTTTATTAAAAATGGGAGTGATGATTCCTTTTTCCACTTGCCAGGACCTTCACCTGACAGCCATGAATATTCAGAAATGATTTAGAGTAGCTTGGCAACCACATCAGTCAGTTAGTTCAGGACTCTGAGATACATGTTGTCCAGCTCCAGAGACTTGTCCATATTTAGTGTCATAAGGCAGTGTCAGACTTGCTCTTTTCTGACAGTATAGGAGGCATTTTGCCCCCCATCCCCTTTGTAGAGTTTCAGGTACATATAATATATTTAATACACTCAAAAGAGGGGAAAGGATCTTTACATTTGCAGTGACATAATTTAGCAGAAAGCAAGCCATAGGAAAAATTTATCAAAAAGCAAGTCATAGGAAAGAAAGTAATGTTACAGAAGGCAAAGTATCCACTGAATTCATTAATGCAAAGCTGATGGAATATTTATATTCAAGCTCTTTTTGAGACAGAGAGTAAAGAGACATGATAGATAGATGTCTCTCGTCATGTTCCCATTTATGAATTTTTTAGACAATCAGCAAATTCAAGGCATCTGGAGGCTATGACAACTACAATATATATTGTATTTTATCACTGATTTTTGAAGTTCATAATAAGCTCCTGCAGAATCATTGCCATACGAATAGTTCCTTCAATCACAATACTGCAGCAGATTAATGCATACAAAACAAACAAACAAACAAACAAACAACAACAAAAAAAACAGTAGCATTCCTATTGAACAGTCTTTGACAGCACTTTTTAAGATAAGAAGGAGAGAAAAGAAGAAAAATAAACAAGTCAGACCTTATCGTTTTATGAAGAAATGAACATTTTTTATGGAGATTATTTACTCCTTAGATAGTACAGTGAACAAAATCTTGGTCATGTGAATATTTACAAGAGAAAAAAA